>NC_041224.1:65213999-65314096 GCF_002837175.3 Physeter macrocephalus | reverse complement strand
GGCATGTGGGATCTTCCCGGACCGGGGCACGAACCCGTGTCCCCTGCATCGGCAGGCGGACTCTCAACCACTGTGCCACCAGGGAAGCCCTTCTCTGCTTTTTTAAGATGTGAGCTCTGGGCTGCAGACAAAGCGATAGAGAACGGCTGCGTTGAGTGAATCACTCTTTCACCCAATTGCCCCTGTGATCAGTGGCATTCCTGGGATGGTTGGGTGAGATAAAGGCTCAGGTGCTGGACAAGCTGAGTCTACATTAAGAATTAGGGCTCAGGGAGAGGCCAAGGATAGGATCAGTCAGGGCAAGGGAGGGGCTCCGTGTGTGAGCAGGGTCAGGGCTCAGTCTGCTCTCCCTGACTCAGCTCCCTGATCTCTAGTGTAAACTGTACTTCACATACAAAATGCGAAACAACTTGTCACTCTCCTGCCTTAAAACCTCCTATGAAAGAAAGAAAAAAGAAAAAAATTTCAGTGGTTCCTCGTGGCCTTTAGGATCACAAAACAGGACATTTAAGGGACTTCCCTGGTGGTTCAGGGGTTAAGACTCTGTGCTTCCACTGCAGGGGGCACTGGTTCGATCCCTGGTTAGGGAACTAAGATCCCACATGCCACATGGCCAAATGACAACAACAAACAAAGAAAAAAACAAAGCAGGACATTTAAGACCCTCCTAGCTTGGTGTCTGCTGGTCCCTGCCCTCCTTGCCACTCCCATCCACATAGCTTTCGTTCAAGGCAGATGAGCTGCTCGAAGTCCCTGAAGTGACTGCTTCCCTCTTGCCTCTGTGTTCTCAAGGCCATTTGCCTTCGTGGGACTGACCCTGCTTCCCCCTCTGTAGGGCCTAGAAGCTCCAGCTGTAGAACTGAACAAAGTTGGGTTTGATCCCTGCTTTATCACCAGCTGGCTGTGAGACTTGGGGCAAATAGCTTAGCCTCATTCAAGCACAGAGGCAGCCGTGCATGAGCCAGGGTGAGGCTTTCAGGGTGTGTCCCCAGACAGGGTTTTAACACATATGACTCATTTTAATCATTCGTTATTCCCGGTTGTGTTTATGTCTGATTAACACTTGGCATCCCAGTCCTACCCCTTCCTAGTGGCCTTGCTAGACTGCTGTGACTGGAAAGGTAGAAAGGACACTTCCCAGGCCCTCTTACAGCTGAAGCTGTGTGTGACTGCTGCATTCCAGAAGTTAGAGGCACTTTGACAAGACTGAGTTGGCAGATTTGGAGGCTACCTATGGCTGCTTTGGGCTGTTTGAGGCCAGCAAGCCTGGGTGTGGAAAGGCAGCAGCAGTTCAGGGTTGAGTCTTCCGACTCATGGGTGTGGGGAGGCAATAGCACGATCTCTGCTCTGCGGCCCGGCTACAGCAGCAAGGTCCTGAACCCAGTGCTTCCAGTGATTCCTCCCCTACACCCCATATTCTTTTTGCTGCCATAACCAGGTGCCACAAACTTAGAGGCTTAAAATAACACAAATCTGTTCTCTTAAGGCTGGAGGTCAGAAGTCCAAAATCAATCTCACTGGACTAAAATCAAGGTAGGCAGGCCTGGGTCCCACCTGGAGGCTCTAGAGGAGAATCCATTTCCTTGCCTTTTCCAGTTTCTAGAGGATGCTTGCATTCCTTGGGTCAGGGCCCCTTCCTCCATTTTCAAGTCAGCTCTTGCTTCTGTCATCCAATTTCTTTCTTTTTCTTTCTTTGTTTTCTGGCTCTGCTCTCCCGCCTCCCTCTTATATAACCTCCCTCGAGGTTATATTGGGCCCACCTGGATAATCCAGGATAATCTCCCCATCTCAAGATTCCTTTTTTTTTTTTTTAATTGAAGTATAGTTGGGAATTCCCTGGCAGTCCAGTGGTTAGGACTCCAAGCTTCCACTGCAGGGGGCAAAAGTTTGATCCCTGGTCAGGGAACTAAGATCCCACAAGCCGCGTGGCAAGGCCAAAAATAAATAAATAAGCGAAGTATAGTTGATTTATAATATTGTGTTAGTTTCAGGTGTATGGCAAAGTGATTCAGGTGTTTTTTTTTTCAGATTGTATTCCATTACAGGTTATTACAAGATGTTGAATATAATTCCCTGTGCTATACAGTAAATCTTTGCTGCTTATCTATTTCATGTATAGTTGTTTGCATCTGTTAATCCCATACTCCTAATTTGTCCCTCCCTCCCTCCCTCTCCCCTTTGGTAACCATAAGTTTGTTTTCTATGTCTGTGAGTCTGTTTCTGTTTTGTATATAGGTTCATTTGTATTACTGATATTTTTAGATTCCACATATACATGATATCATATAGTATTTGTCTTTCTCTGACTTACTTCACTAAGTATAATATTCTCTAGGTCTATCCATGTTGCTGCAAATGGCAATATTTCATTCTTTTTATGGCTGAGTAATACTCCACTATATATATATATATGTGTGTATATATATATATATATATATATATATATATGCACACCACATCTTCTTAAGCCAGTTGTCTGTTGATGGGCACATGGGTTGTTTCCATGTCTTGGCTATTGTAAATAGTGCTGCTATGAACATTGGGGTGCATGTATCTTTTCAAATTAGAGGGGTTTTTTTTCCAGATGTATAGCCAGGAGTAGGATTGCTGGATCATATGTTAGCTCTATTTTTAGTTTTTTAAGAAAACTCCATACTGTTTTCCATAGTGGCTGTACCAATTTGCATTCCCACCAAGAGTTTACAAGGGTTCTCTTTTCTCCACATCCTTGCCAACATTTATTATTTGCAGATTTTTTGTTGATAGTCATTCTGACAGGTGTGAGGTGATACCTCCTTGTGGTTTTGATTTGCATTTCTCTAAAAATTAGCGATGTTGAGCATCTTTTCAAGCTCCTCTTGGCCATCTATATGTCTTCGTTGGAAAAATATCTATTTGTCTTCTGTCCATTTTTTGATTGGGTTGTTTGTTTTTTCAATATTAAGGTGCATGAGCTGTTTGTATATTTTGGATATTAACCCCTTATCAGTCACATTATTTGCAGATATTTTCTCCCATTCGTAGGTTGTTTTTTCATTTTGTTGATGGTTTCCTTTGCTGTGCAAAAGCCTTTAAGTTTGATTAGGCCCTGTTGGTTTATCTTTGATTTTATCTCTTTTGCGTTGGGAGACTGACCTAAGAAAATATTGCTACCATTTATGTCAGAGAATGTTTGGCCTATATTCTCTTCTAGGAGTTTTAAGGTGTCATGTCTTATATTTAGGTTTTTAGACCATTTTGAGTTTATTTTGGTATACAGTGTGAGGGAGTGTTCTAATTTCATTGATTAACATGAGGCTGTCCAGCTTTCCCAACACCATTTGTTGAAGAGACTGTCTTTTCTCCATTGTATATTCTTGCCTTGTTTGCCATAGGTTAATTGACCATAGGTGCATGTGTTTATTTCTGGGCTCTCTATTCTGTTCCACTGAGCTATATGTCTGTTTTTGTGCCAGTACCATCCATGCTGTTTTGATTACTGTTGCTTTGTAGCATAGTCTGAAGCAGTGCCTCCAGCTTTGTTCTTTTCCTTCAGGATTACTTTGGCAATTCTGGGCCTTTTGTGGTTTCATATAAATTTTAGGATTATTTGTTCTAGTTCTGTGAAAAATGTCATGGGTATTTTGATAGGGTTTGCATTAAATTTGTAGATGGCTTTGGGTAGTATGGCCATTTTAATATTAATTCTTCCAACCCAAGAGCAAATGGATATCTTTCCATTTCTTTGAGTCATCTTCAATTTCCTTCATCAATGTTTTATAGTTTTCAGCATATAGGTCTTTCATCTCCTTGGTTAAGTTTATTCCTAGGTTTATTCCTAGGTATTTTTTTAATGCAATTTTAAATGAGATTGTTTCCTTACTTTTTCTTTCTGATATTTCATTATTAGTGTAAAAAAATGCAAAATATTTCTGTATATTAATCTTATATCCTGCTACCTTGCTGAATTCATTGATTAGTTCTAATAGTTTTTGTGTGGAAAGTGTTCTCTATATAGAGTATTATATCATCTGCAAATAGTGACAGTTTTACTTCTTCCCTTCTGATCTGGATACCTTTTATTTCTTTATCCTGTCTGATTGCTCTGGCTAGGACTTCCAATACTATGTTGAATAGAAGTGGTGAGAGTGGGCATCCTTGTCTTGTTCCTGAATTTAGCAGGAAGGCTTTCAGCTTTTCACTGTTGAGTATTATGTTGGTTGTGGGTTTGTTGTAAAAGGCTTTTATTATGTTGAGATATGATCCTTCTATACCCACTTTGGTGAGATCAAGATTCTTAATTTACATCTGCAAAGTCTTCTTTACCATTGTAAGATAATATTCACAGGTTCCAGAAATTAGGATGGGGATATTGGGGGGGTGCATTATTCAGCCTACCACAATGCCTTTCTAAAGTGGCCAAGGTAACAGCCTCCTGGCTGGTCAGTTCTGTAGTATTCTGGGAGTCATTCCTGGAGACCCAGCCTCAAGCCTGCTCCTTCAGCCCTTCCAATGATTTTGTAAACACCCAGGACGCTGAGTTCAACCTCTTTCTGCTTAAAATACAGTAGCTTCTGTTTCCTATACCCAACCAAGACTAAAATACCAATTATCCTTCAAGTCTCAGTTCAAATGTCACCATCTTTGGTAAGCCTACCCCAATTCCTCCAAGGTTCCTTCTCCCTACTCTGGACCCCACAGGTCCTCCTAGATCAAACCTCCCTAGTGGATTATGGCCTGTCTATCCAGCTATAGCACGGGATCAAACATAAAGGAAGGCTTCATAGAGAAGTGAACCAGAGGCCATCAGCTGAGAGCAACTTCCTAAGCATTAAGCCTTGGATGTGGACTGAGGCAGGCATGGCCTGGGAAGGACTGGGATCAGCCAGGGTAGAGCCAGGCTACCTGGGAATCTAGCAACACAAGGAGGGAAGCCTGGGATAGGAACACCACCTCAACCCTGCAAAACTCCCGGGGCTCAGAAGAAAAACAAAAGGAATCGTCAGATACAGAAGCAAGCCAGCAGCTGGACACACGTGAAACAGTACATTTTTCAGCTCCAGGGCTGCTGTCCAGTCTGGGGCTTCATGGCCCTGAATCCAGAAATGCAGAAACAATGGCATGTGACAGAAGGGACAGGCCCTGATCCACAGGAGAATGTGGAGGGTCAAATCTAGAAAACAACCAATAAGCAGAAGCTGAATCTCCCTTGACAAGGCAGAAAAGGAAACAGGCCAAATGATGTCCTCAGTCTACGGCAGGCCCTGACCCTACCTCACCTGGGACAGGGCAAGCAGTCTGGCCCCAGAACCCAGAAGGGCATGCCCATGCCTGGGTGTAAATGGAGCAAGCAAACTGTTCCTTAAAAGTGTCAGGTGCATGCAACGCATCAAAGAAGACTCTGCATGCCACCTTAGATGACGTGAATATGAAGATGGGACAATAGGGAAAGACAGCCCTGCAGAAGACCATCTCCACTGGCAGGCAAGAGCTAAAGAATCCAAACTAGAAAATGCAGAGGTTCTGTCCTGCCTGTCGCTGTTGTGTGCTGCGACATCAGGCAGACCCCATGTCCTCCCTGGGTCTCAATCTCTTCCATCTGTACGGTGGGAACGGTAGACTCCATGCCGAAGGGTTTAGGGAAATAAGGAAAACAAGAGAGCTCTGTGCAAAGTAGGGGGTTAGGAAGGGCAGAGGAGTGGGAGATGCAGATCCTGCACCATGGCAGGACAGAGGATCTGCCTGAGGAGGGAGGTCTGGGAGGCCTGGGGTGTCACTAATGAGGTCCCAGAAGACAGGGCTGGGCATGAGTGAGCTTAAGGAACCAGCCCTCCTCCATTCTGACACTAGGCATACTTCAAATTAATAATTAAAATGCTTCCTGTCAGATTCCAGCCTGACACATAATTAGAGCAGCTCCAGGCTTTAGGCGATGGTGGTGAAAACAGTTCTTGTTAGAAAGAGGCTTTTCTGGGGATGAGCTGGGTGAGGATAGAACCCTCCTCCCCAGATTTTGCCATCACAGCCTCCCTCCATCCGCATTCCAAATAGATATAGACAGGGGTTTTCCTTCCAGCCTGGGGAGGGGTGGAGGTGTGAGAAGGAGCATCCATTTCCCCATCTGCCTGCACCGGGGGGTGGGGGTTGGACAAGGTGCATCTAGCTGACATGAGAGGATAGCGCAGGGGTCTGTGCAAGGAGGGCAGGTGGGGACTCCTTGGACTTTCAAAGTCCAGACAGAAGAATCTGGGGCCAGCTGCAAATCCCGAATGCCACCCCAACCTGTGTATACAAGGTATTGCTATCATATCCTGTCTTCCCAGGACTGCTGGAGAGTAGCTGAGCTCAGCCACCAACTCTTTAGTGGGCAAAGCATCCCAGGCCCCTCCCCACCCACCCATGGCATCCATCACTTCCTTCTAGAGCAGAGCCCTTCCTATCAACAAAGTGGGGCATGGACCCAGGAGTCCTAGCTCCCAGCCCCTGGACTTCTCAGCCCCCCAGGAGCAAAGCTTGGAGGGGCTGTCCATGGTTCCAGAGAAACTTCCAGTTTTCAGGCTCTTCCCCTATCAGGAGTTCTCCCAGAGCCTCACCCAGTCAACTCCTTCCTCCAGAGTCCAGTCCCTGAGCCCTATCAAACCGTCCTACCTCCTCACCTGCCACCAGGCCTGGCCCCCCAAGAGAGGGAAGGGACCATCACAGCTTAGCTCATTCAGGGAGAGCCATGAGTGCCAACCCTGGGGCTTCACCCTGAGGGGTCTGCCCTTAGGAGCTTAGCAATCAGCGCTCTTGCCAAAGCTACCTATTAGAAGAAGAAAATCATTTTAGAGTAATGTTGTATTGCTTCATTGAAGTTGCCTTCATAAATATTTTAAATGTGTTTATTAGGAAAACCGCAGGAGCAGAGAAGAGGCTGCTGAGGCTGGGAGGAGAGATGGCTTGTGAGGTCTCAGCCGCCACTGCCACCACCACCAATGAAACATCTACCCCCTCAGAGGGGCTGGCCCTGTGGGGCTTGCAAAGAGGAGAAGCCCACTTTGTTGGGCTGCCCTCCCCCCCTTGTGAAGGTGGCTGCTCTGATGCCATGTTCCTGTCCTCAGATTGAACCCCAGAAGGCAATATAACAGAGTCCTATGGACCCAGTGCTGAGCTGGGGCAAGAGCCCTCCTCTGAATGCTGCTCTGAGTTGCTGGGCAACTGCTCCCCTTCTCTGACTCAGTGGTACAGGGGAAAGAGCTGGGAGGTCCCTTCCTGGGCAGGCTGAGGTACCCAGATTTGTGGATGCTGTCCTTCACTCTCCTCCCCCCGACTCTTTCATCTACTCCCTTCTCCCCATGCACATACCCATCCAGAGCCACATCAGACCAGGAGCAACAGAGCCACAGCAGGTGCACAGAGCCAGACAACCATCCCCAGGAGCCCCTCAGCCCAGGCATCTCAGCCTAGCCTTGTCCCACTCCAGTGCGCAGGGAGACCCCAGCTCAGGGACCTGGGGAAGGGGTAAGAATGGTATCTCCTACCCCATTATCCCTCTGTGGGGGTGGGGCAGGGATGGAGGTGCCATGGCTGCCTCTGACACAGCTCCTCTCCTTGGGTAAGAGCCTCTTTCTCTTCCCCAAGCCAAAGCCAACAAGCCAATTAAACCCTGAGAAAGTAGAATCGATCTGCAGGCCAAGGGATTACATTGATCTGCAGTGCTGGTACCCAGGGGGCCATGGCTGCCTCCCCCTCGAGCCTGGTGCTCCTTCTACTGCCATCTTCAGCTGAGCAACGAGCAATCCTCCCCATGCTCACCTCTATCCTCCTGCACTCCTCCACCCCTGCCACACCCTGTCTGACCGCCTATCCCCTCTCTGTTGGTCTGGGCTGAGCCTGAGGCCATCTGTTCAGACCTATTCATTCACATCACATAAGTGCAGGTGAGGTGACACCATGAAGCCTCTGTCCTTTGGGCTATCTCTCTTCATCTCAGTCAACCAGGGAAGGGGGCTACTGCTCTTGACCTCAGTTTGCAGGACACAGAGTACCCAGCACCCCAAGGGTTAGCAGGTAGCATTCCCCACACAGAGGGTGGGAGTGGGTGAACATGGAGCTTAGGGAAACTTCTCTGGTAAATAAAAAAAGACATGACTTGCAATTACCATATCAATTGTTTCTGGGTAAATAGGTGCTGTCTAAGAGATTTTTAAAATAGATTATTCCTTTAAATAGGTTAAGTACCCTTTGGCAGCCTCATTTACATTATTCATTTGCTGGGAAATCCTTTTTTCAGGGATGGTGCAGAAATAAACTTCAGCCTCAGTCTGAATTCCATTCAGAGACTGGATTAATGTGGTTTGGGTACTTCCCTGCCTGCAATGTACCAGAGGACAGGGGCTGCTCTGTGCCCTGGGCTGGGTGGGGGAAATCCAGACCTGCTCTAGGGAGGATATGAACTCCCAGAGAGCAGCTAAGGAGCCAGTGCCTTATTATGGCTGTGAAACACCGAGATGCAGTCAGGGATCCAGGGGGATACACAGGAGGGAGTACATAGGATTTCCATAGACAGAGAAGAGAGAGGGCAGACCCAGTGGAGGAAGAGCTTGAGCAAAGGCTTTTATAAACAGGATTGAATATGATCCATACAACTTCTTCTGCTCCGTCAGTCACCTCTGTCCCCTTCTCCCTCATCACCCATCCTCCAGAAAGAGCAAAATGGACTCCTCTCCCAGTATTGCCAAGCCCACTCCACAAATGCCCCAGGTCTGGAGTCCCTGGCCACCAGCACATTGTCTTGTAGGGCTGGCCCAGATCCTTCCAGCTGCAGCGGACGGGCGGACACTCAGAAGGGCAGCCTGGGTGGAGATACCAAGGAAATCAGCACCCTGGCCATGACTCCCCGGTCACCAAAGCCCTCAGCGTGGTCACCCAAGGAGGCTGAGCTTGCTCTGCAACCTGGCCAGCTTCAGGTTCTCAGAATGTTTGCTGAAGCTGTCACCAGTGAGCACGTGGACTTCAAAGTAATTATGAAAGCTATAGGAGCAAGAAGTAATGCGTTCATTCATTAGCAACAAATTACACTATATTATCTTAGCAAATAAGGCAAAATGTTAGCTCAGTGGCTGGCAGAGACACATGTTGGTCCTTACTCCCAGCGCCCTGAGAATGGGGTCACATTCTGCAGGAACCGCTTAGGAGAGGATATTGAAACACAAGAGGCAGGAAGGGAATGGGATAGGGTGCAGACTAGGACCCTGGGAGCCTGACAGTCTGTGAATCATGCGACTAGACAACTAGACTCCAGAGAGGTAAGTTTTGAGACTGAGGAAGGACTAGAGGCCAGAGACCTTGCAGGAGGGTGGTGGAAGACAGTGGAGGAGGAAAGATTCTATACTATTGTCACTCCGGATAGAGCAGGTCTGCAGAACCACGGAGGCCACAGAATATCCTGGGGCAGAAGCAAGTTTGAGGCAGGGAGGAAAGAAATCAGGAAGAGCGTGAAGGGTGCTTCCTTGAGCCTGGCACACGCGCACAGACTGCTGGGCTGCAGCGAGCAGGACAGATGGTCCTTCCCTTCGTGGTGCTGGAGGGAGGGAGGGAGCCAGAACCTGCCATGTGACTGTGCACATCTGGAGGCCTGGGGGCGACAAGGGAGGGAGACAGAGGGAGGAGGGGAGGCAGTGGGTGGAAAAGGAGGGAACCCCCTTTCTCCTGTCCTCAGGTGAAGGGGGCTGAGTCATCATCCCTGACACCCCATCTTTTCTCACTTCCCTGGAGCCTGGGTGCCTGGTCTGACCAAGGGTAGGAACTCAGGGTTCCTGCTCTCCTCTGGGTCCCACAACACAGGGAATAGGGCCCCCCTCTTCTCCACACTAAACAAGATCACTTCCTTTAACCTTTCTCACACCTGTATTGTCTGTGATTCCTTCAGTGAGAAAACAAATACCCTTTGGTCTGATTCAGTCATCACTGAGAACAGCTGGCTTGTCTCATGTGCCTGGTCTCCAAAGCCTCGGCTCAGGGCTGTCTCTCTGAATCCTATTTCGCATTAACTTGTAAGCTAGGCAGGAGCCCCTGGGGTACGCACATCAAATATTTAGCAATGATCTCAACCAGCTGCCTCAGAACTTCTGCGGGGGAGGGGCCCAGGCACGACTCTTCATAAAACTTTCTTAAGTGATTCTAAGGTGCAGCCAGGGTTGAGAACCACTGGATGAATGTGATCTAGAGCTGTATCACTAGGAGCATGGTGCTCAAGGATCAAGGAGGTGAGAGGCTGATCTGCGAGCTGAAACATTTTGATCCATGGCAGGGCCTCCATCTGAAAGGGACAGTAATGAAACATGTCCAGAGGAGGGCAATAGGGGTGAAGAAATCATATCAGCTGAGGGAAGTTGAGGGGAGGGGGTTCTTTTGCTTCTCAGGTGCTGGGGAAAGGCTGGGGACAAAGGTCGCAGACCCTCTGTCTCTGAGGGCTGGGATGTGCACGCCCCATGAGACCCAGTGCTTCCTGTGCTCTAACGAGCACCACCTCATTAGTGGTGAAATAGTGTCACCATAATTACCTGGAGCTGGTGGAGCCAAATGGCCAGGTCATGAACACCCTCAGACACAAGTGCAGGGAATTTAACTTGCCCTGAGGCACCTGCATCCAGTGAGATGCTGATGAACGTGGCCCCATTCCTGTGGTCAGGTGTGGTGGGTACAGGATGCAGGGCTCAGCCCAAGGCCCAGCACACACTCAGACGGCTGCTCCCACCCCACCCAGCAAGAGGCAGACGCACTCACCTCCAAGACTGGGGTCCCAGAACCACGAAGACCGCTAGCTCCTGGGGAACTGAGGCAGGGCCACCACAAGGTAGGTGATGAAGGGGAAGGCGGTGCAGGGAGGGTGGGGGAGAAAGAGAGGCCCACAGGCCCCGTCTGCTGCTGAGTCGGGCTCCGCGGCAGAGTCCCTGAGAGCCTGGCTGGGGCGGCAGTTCCCAGCACCATTTTTGCCCTGTCTAGAATCCATTTTGCTAGTGGCCCTAAGTGTTCTTCATTTGCAAGTTCTTGCTGCCACAGGGACTGGCTACAAAGGCAACCCAGGGGCTTCCCTGGTGGTGCAGTGGTTAAGAATCCGCCTGCCAATGCAGGGGACACGGGTTTGAGCCCTGGTCCGGGGGATCCCACATGCTTCAGAGCAACTAAGCCCGCGCACCACAACTACTGAGCCTGCGCGCCCAGAGCCCGTGCTCCGCAACAAGAGAACCCACTGCAATGAGAAGCCCGCGTACCGCAACGAAGAGTAGCCCCCGCTTGCCACAACTAGAGAAAGCCTGCACACAGCAACGAAGACCCAGGGCAGCCAAAAATAAATAAATAAATTTATTTATTTTTTTAAAAAAGCAGCCCGACGCAGTGGTTGAGAATCCGCCTGCCGATGCAGGGGACACGGGTTCGTGCCCCGGTTCGGGAAGATCCCACATGCCGCGGAGCGGCTGGGCCCGTGAGCCATAGCCGCTGAGCCTGTGCTTCCGGAGCCTGTGCTCCGCAACGGGAGAGGCCACAACAGTGAGAGGCCCGCGTACAACAACAACAACAACAAAAAACCAAACAAACAAACAAAAAAGCAGCCCGAACAATTGGCAGCTCTACCAACTTTTAAAATCCACGGGCCTATGACACCATGATCCCACTTCTGGGGCTCCATACTGTAGAAACTGGAGCACAAGTCTGCATTATTTGTTTCCAAACTATAGAAACTGGCAAAATATATACTAGAACAGCCGTGCCATGAGATACTATGTAGCCATTTTAAAAGAATGAGGTAAGTCTCTTGCTAGGAGCTAGACACAAAATAGTATATACAGTAGGACTCCACTTACATGAAGTTCAGGAACAAACAAAACCAATCCATGGTAAGGGCAACCAGAGTAGTACCTCTGGGTGGGGCCATTGACTGGGCAGGGGCAGGAGGGAACTTTCTGGATTCTGAAAATATTCTATATCTTGATCTGGGTGATGTTTACATGGGTAAATACTTTTATAAAAATTCACGGAGCCATACCCTGAGGACTAGCATCTTTTTTTTTTTTTTTTTTTTTGCTGTACGCGGGCCTCTCACTGCTGTGGCCTCTCCCATTGCGGAGCACAGGCTCCGGACGCGCAGGCTCAGCAGCCACGGCTCACAGGCCCAGCCGCTCCACGGCATGTGGGATCTTCCCGGACCGGGGCACGAACCCGTGTCCCCTGCATCGGCAGGCGGACTCTCAACCGCTGCGCCACCAGGGAAGCCCTAGCTGGCGTCTGTTACACACTAGATGTATGAAACACCTCCATATAAAAAGTAAAGAAAGAGAACTGACTTGAGAAAATGGTAAAGAAAACAGGAAAAAAAAGTTGCAGAACTGTATGTACGATTTCATTTTTATAAATGCATAAGCCTGGGGAAAAGTCTGGGAGGATATCGAACCCTTAGCAGTGCTTCCCTCTGAGTGGGGGGACTGGAGGTGAAGACAACCACTCTGTACATTTCTGTATTGTTTGCGTTTGTGGTGTTTGAAGCCTCTGCCCCCCCGCCCCACTCTCTACGTTCCGGCTGCTCACTTCACGGCAGTTCCGCTCCTGCCCCTCTGTGAGTGCCCTGCACTTGGAGGCCTGGGTTTTGGACTCCTCGGAGCAAACTTTGGCTTCATGTCTCAGTTTAAGACTTGGGCTTTGCATCAAGATCTTTGGCCATTGCCCAGCTCAGAATCTGCCAGGTTCTCTGCTCATTGGCCCACATGTATCAGCAGCATCCCACTGGGCAACCACCTCCCGGGATGAGCAAGGTCAGGTGCCTCTCCGTGAACAGGCCCCATGGAAGGTGCCATCCCTGCCTGTGAGTGGAAGCAGAGCGCCAAGCAGGTAGAGAAAGGTAGGGCACCCCACACACACACCCAGTCCCCTCCTCCTGAGTAGTCAGGGCCACTAACTGGTCTTCACAGCCTTGGTTACATATGGTCCTGGAGGTGACTTCTGGTCACACCTCAAGCCAGGAAAATGAACCCTTGCTCTGTCCCCTCTTTAATATGGATGTGACACCTGCAGCCTACAGCTTGTCACACTGTGAGAATTATTTCTCCATTAAAACGCAGGAGTTGGAGTTTTGCCCAGGAAGGCAGCTAAAAGTACTGCTCTCTGGGGCCCCAGTCACCAGGGGACTCAGTGGCCACCTTCCTCACTCTTCAGCCCCCAGGGAAGTCCCACACCTGCCGGGTCCCTCCCTTGAGCATTTGATACAGCATCATGTCTGAGCCATATTCCAGCCCTGTCAGAGAGAAAAAGCACCGGTTAATGTGCCTGTTTTACTGGTGGGCAAACTGAGGTTCAGACAGCTTGCTCTGGGTCACTGTGCTCCATCTAAAAAATCACGGAGGGAGCAAGAGTGTGCAGCCCGACTGCGGGGAGGGAAAGATAAGCCGTCACGCGTGCCCCGCACTTTACAGTTTGTAGTGTCTTCTTCCTGCTTTGTCCGACCCTCGCAACGATCCTATGAAAAAAGAACTACTATTGTCCCCACCTTACAAGTGGGGTTGATGCCTGGTGAGGTGAGAACACGCTCAAGGGCACAGGGGGAGATAAGGGGCAAAGGCAGAGCCTCAGCACAAGGCTTTTGATTCTAAAACCCACCCAGAGGACCAGGGGTGGGACTTCTAGCAAAGGTGACCGGTCTCATTCCCAGGGTCATCGACTTTAGAAGAAGCACCCCAGTTTGTAAAGAATGCCACATACTTTTCAGAAGAGGACTCGTCACCCCTTCTTAATAGATAAGGAAATGAAGGTTTAGAGGGGTGAAGGACTTGGTCACAAGTTAGTAGCAGAGCTGGGAAAAAAGTGTCAAGTGTCCTGACCCCCAGGCCGGTCTCCTCCAGCTGCCCCAGGGCCTGCAGAGCTCGGGGACTGACTGGCTGGCCAGTTCTGAGACCCTGGCACCCGGGTCAAATGAGCACTGTGCAGGCTCCCACGTCCCTGAACCCAGTTCTCTGGAAACTGTTTGCCTGCCACATTCAACCCCTCTTCCCAGTCTTTGGAGCCAGAAGGTGGTGAAAACCTCGGGCCCATTTTTCATATAAGAAAACTAAGGCCCAGAGAAGCTAAATGCCCAGCTCAGGATCACAGGGTAGAACTAGGTCCTGGATCTGGACCTCTGACTCAGGCCTGGTGCCCATCCCACTGGGTCAGCCAAGAACAGCACACAGAGCTCCTTTCCTGTGTCAGCTTCTTATTGGGTCTCAGCTTCCCCATCCATGAAATGGGGGCATTAGCCCTTAAACAAGCCTGGGGTCTGAGTCTTCTGAGACAAAGCTCTTAGTCTTCTGAGATACAGCTATTTCGGGCTGGAGCCCCCAAAAGTGACCAAAGGGCCTGGCTTTCTGGACAGCCAACATCACTTTACCAAGGGGGACACTGAGGCTAGAGAGGGGGTCATGGAGACCCAGTGACTTAAGGACAGTGAGAGTAAGGAGATCCAGGTATCCCTACTCTGGCTTCAAACGCCTAGGAGGGAACCCTTCCCGCCAAGTCCTGCTGCCTGCCCTACTGCCACACATTTTGCAGAGAAAAAGCTTTCTACAAAGGCATTTATTTTTCCCAATATACACCCCCAGTTAACAAAGTTCCTCAGAGTCCCACATTTAAATTAGAAATCCCCACATCTTTCATTCCTGGTGAAGGGAGGGATGTCAACAGGAGGACATCAGATCATCAGAAGTTTACTCCACTGGAGGCTGGGGAACCAGCCAGAGACAAGCCAGGAAGTGGCTGCCCAGCCCCAGAATAGCACCATGGTGGGACAGGGGGCTGTCCCTGCCCGCAAGCTCCAGCCAGCGAGGAGAGGTCCCAGGCTTCCCCTATGCTGCGGCTCTCAGCTTCCCGGTGTCTGTCAGGCCTTGGCTGCCTGCCCCCCTGCTCATGCCTGGAAAGACACTCTGGAAACCATCAGATTCCCCAGTCGTGGTGAGAGGCTTTGTCCCTCTCTCCAGGTTTCGGCCCCCACCCTCTGTTCTCGGTAAGGATTAGGGATGGGATGGGAGTGAGGTATCCAGGGAAATGCGGTACAGGAGTACAGTAGGGAGCCAGGCAGGAGCCCCTCACAACCACTCTTTCCTCACGGGTTTCCCAGCTGAAGGGCAAGCTCCTTAGGGAGGGGATTGTCTTCTCACGCAGGGTCCCCAGCACCTAACACAGTGCTGACACCCCATAGATGCTCAGTGAACATTACTTGAGTGGATAAACGAAAGGGAAGTCAGGAAAAGCAGAGGGGACAGAAGCTGACCCCAAGGGGGCCCACGCAGCCGCCCAGAGGCCCAGTGTGACCAGCACGTGCTTCCCGTGGGGAGGGCGGGCAGAAGGTGGGGCTCCCAGGGCACAGCCCAGGGCGCCACGGAAGAGACGGGGCCAGGGGAGGTCCTCACGTGTTCCAGCACGTGCAGCTGCATGTCTGCATGCCTGGGGGAGGGGCCCTGTCTTCACTTAGTAGGACAGGGGAAAGGCCAACTTTAGGGACACAGCCGAAGGAGAAGCTCGAGGAAATGCTAAGGCTGCAGTGGCCCTGTCAGAGGACACAGAATTACGGGCAGGTGGGAGAAAAGGCTGAGAAGTGATCATTGGTGACTGTGTATCACATCTTTGAAGAAGAAAGGCAGCCTGCTGGTCCATGTAGCATATCCATTGGAGAAATAAGGCGGCAGGATGACTTATGTATCGTGTCACTGGAGAAATAAGGCAGCAGGATGACTTGGGAATCATGTCCATCGGAGAAATAAGGCTGCAGGGTGGTCTGTGTATCGTGTCCTTTGCAGAATGAGTAGACCCGCTAGAGTAGAAGCCATCTGTTAAGGGCAGAGAAGCCCCCAGCCCAGGGCTCACACTGAGACCCCAGTGCAGCCAGAGGTGGGAACCCCAGGGCAAGGCAGCAGCTCCCTGGTCCTCGTGGTCAGGCTATTTCTGGTCCATCATCTGCATTTCATGATGGGAAGGAGAAAAAGGGGGGAGAGCATTAAATGCAGGAGTTCTACTGTCGGGAGCATGCCAGAACCCCAGGGATGTGGTCACATACTCAAGGGGAAGAGTATGTGTGACAGGGCCCAGCAGTCTGACTAGCAGCCCCCTGCATCAAGCACTGCCCTCAAGGCTCAGACAGACAGACAGACACACACACACACACACACACACACACACACACACACACACACACACACACACACACACACAGCAGCTGGGCATCAGACAGGCCACGAGGGTGCCTGGGGGAGACTGCCCAATCCTCGCCAGCCTCTTTCTCAATCCCCAGGGGTTCACCCACCCTGCACACAACCCTCCCCTCTGTCTGGCACACTCTTCCCTTCCCAACTCTGCCCCCACACCCTCCCTGTCCTTTGATCCAACACACACACACACACACACACACACACACACAGCAGCTGGGCATCAGACAGGCCACGAGGGTGCCTGGGGGAGACTGCCCAATCCTCGCCAGCCTCTTTCTCAATCCCCAGGGGTTCACCCACCCTGCACACAACCCTCCCCTCTGTCTGGCACACTCTTCCCTTCCCAACTCTGCCCCCACACCCTCCCTGTCCTTTGATCCATCTTCTTCACCCCATAGATTCACACCCCTGGCCTCACTGCACTCCCTGACCTGAACGGAGAGTTTAGATGGTCCGGGGCATGTGTGACCCTGCCCCTCCCTCTCCCACCCTTTGGGCTCCGTCTGTCCCTGGAAGAGTAGCTCTCCCTTCTGGGGACTGCATCTGTGCTTGTCCCAGCCTGGCCAGAGACCAGAGGGCCCCCTGCTCCACACATCCAGGCTGACGTCTGATCTCCATCTGCTCGATCCTTCTATGCCTCATTTGGTTCAGGACAACAGGGAGGCGGATAATTTATCTCCATCCCTCCAGACGCCAACACAGGCCTCCACTCCTGCCATGGAACGTTCTACAGCATTTTGAAGGACTTGCATTACAGAGCACTTCTGCATTTGGCACCTTGGCATCTCGTAAGGGAGGTGTGACAGGATTTCACTCTATTCCACAGATGAGGAACCCCACTGGAAGGTTATGGGCAGAGACTTAAAGCGAGGTCTCCCCTAGGGGGCTCCTTCTTCTGCATGATGCTGCCTTTCTGAAGACCTCTCACCCAGCTTTTATCATGAATTCTGCACAGGTTTCTGAGGGCCCCACTGCCCCCCACCTCTGGGATTTTCCTGAGCACAGGGCCTATGTCCTTCCTTCCTTTCTTCCCAAAGAAAAGCTAAATGCAGGGATGAGCCTCCAGGGACTTGGTGAAAGTTTATTTCCTAACAGGGACAACAAGGCGACCTGAAAATTATTTAAGGCTCCATAACCTCTGGCCAAAAATTAAGGTCCCAAAACCTTTGATTTTCTAGCTGGAAGCCACTCATATTTAATGACAAGTCTGCATCAAGGAATAGTTTGTGCAAAATACACACGCGCACAGACACACACACACAGATACACATATATTTATACACAAATACACATACATAGGTGTGGCTCCTGGTTACTTTTAATAAGGAAAAATCTCAAACTAAACTAACCTCCAACCAACCACTTGCAAATATAACTGCTGATGTTACAGTAATCTAAATAATAATGATTGCTAACACTTACTAACCACTGACTATCGACCAGGAACGTGGCTGTCTAGCTGAAAACCACATTTCCTAGCCTCACTTGAGTTAGGAGTCATGTGACTAGGTTCTGACAAATGGATATAAACGGGAGTGACAGGAGCTATTTCTAGTCAAGCCCTAGAAGAAAATGTCCCCTCCCTCTCCTTTTCCCCCTTACTTCTGGAGGGCGTGTGGGAGCTGGAGCAGCTACTCTGGACCTGGGGCTGGAAGCTTTGAGTGGAAGAAGACAGAAACCAGGTAAGCGGAAGTTGGTTCCAGGGCACCAGTGGCCTTAAGACAACCTCGACTCCTGTCCTGGTTAAGCCTCTATCATATTTGCGTCCTGTTAGAGCAGCGGGGACCTTGGTTTCTCTGCCATTTCAACAGGGGTTAATCGAGGCTGCTCTTCTGGGGAGGGAGCCTCAGGGCAGCAGTGAAGGGTGATAATCACCCCAACCAACAACAACCCTCCCCAGCCTCCTACACACAGGTGCACAAACACACAGATACACAATCCCAAACACCACGTGTCTTTACCTTCTTTGCTTTCAGAGTGTTTCAGAGGCCGCAGGGCTGCAAAAAAAGGAAGGAGTACACAGTGAGGGGGGCACCGTGAAAAGTGGTGGGGTAGGGTGTTGGGCAGAGGCACAGGAGCCAAGGAAGAAATAAAGACTAGAAGAACTGGGAGGAGAAGGCAGGAGGGAGAGTGGAGAGGGTGAGGGCAACATCACAGCACCAGAAAAGGGGCCCTTGGCTGCTATCCCAAGTCCCAGCTCCACTCTGTGGCTTGTCACTCCTCCCCCGGGCCTCAGTTTTCTGCATCTCTACAATGGGAACAACTCCCCGGCCCTCCTATGAGCTGGAGATGGGAGAGTACGCTGAGCCGGCTCTACAAAT
This sequence comes from Physeter macrocephalus, assembly GCF_002837175.3. Taxonomy (NCBI): domain Eukaryota; kingdom Metazoa; phylum Chordata; class Mammalia; order Artiodactyla; family Physeteridae; genus Physeter; species Physeter macrocephalus. The sequence continues at coordinate 65,295,585 of NC_041224.1, read as the reverse complement.
AGGGTGAAGTGAGGCACTAAAGGAGGCTGCAAGTGTCCCCCGGTGGGCCTGGGATCGTGCAGAACTGGGACCCAGTGCTCTCTTAGCCTCCCTCTTCTCCCCACCCCCTCCCTTCTGCCAATTATACCTGCCTCCGAGCATGAAAAATGAGGCCTGACCCCAGGGCTGTCTCCACACTGGCCACACCCGGGGACACCAAAGGCAGAGAGTTAATTGACATAATTTACAGCAGTCCCCAGGGGTCAATTTTCTGCCCTTCCTTCTGCGGGTGTTGGGGGGAACCTGTGTCAACTGGCACCATCCCAAATGGCTCAGTGGGAACCTGCCTCCCCCCGCCAAGAAGCCCAGGGAAGAGAAGGCAGTGAGGCCTCCAGTGACCGTGGGGCACCAGTACCTTGGCACCCAGCCCCCGCTGGGCTCCAGGCTCGTGCCATGCCCTTTGCAAAGTCACTCGAGATAGCTTCAAAATGGCCCTCTGGTGCCATCAGGGCAGGATGACATTTTACAGATGAGAAACTGAAGCCCAGAGGAACAAAGCACTTTGACCAAAGTCACACAGCCTCTAACCAGAGTGGGACTGTGTCAAGCTGATAATACAGTCCTAACAACAGGACTGCAAAGTATGGAGCCCTTACAGGCGCCAGGTATGATACTAGGCCCTTTAGATACATGATCTCACTTAATGTAACCCACACAACCTATGAAGGGAGCAGTTAGGAGGAAACTGAGACCCAGAGAGGCAAAGTGACTTGCTCAAGGCCACTCAGCTTACATGAGCTGGAGCTGGAACTAAAACCCAGGCTGCCCTGTCTCCTGAGCCCTCACTCCACCCCTAGGAAGCCACCAGACTCCACAGTGCAGGTCCCTCAGGGTGGAGTGGCCTGGTAGGCGGGTAAAGGCAGAGGCAGGAGAAACGAATCAGCACCCGGGAGACCTGCCTGAGGTCTAACGCTGAGCAAAGACAGACGCACCTAGGTTGGGAGGCCTCAGGCCCCGGGACACACTTCATTCAAACCTTCAAGTGAACGTGGCCCCTCCAGACTCTGGAGTCCTCTCCCCTGTTCAGTGCCACCTCTTAGCTCAGACTTACCCGTCTTGGATCCTTCTCCATCCCCATCCTGGTCCTCAGCGCCTGGAAGAGTGAACCAAAACTTCCTCAGCCCCACTTTCTTCATTGAACTTCTGCTCCCGGGAGTGCGAGAGCAGGTAAATGGGGCTGAGCAGGCCTGGTCTATGGTCCAAATGCTGGACACAGGGTCAGAGCCCGAGACCAGCACAGAGCAGAGCGCTGTGGCAGGACGAAAGGGACCCCAGCCTGGAGCCCACCACCCACCTGGCCAAGGACCATCTACTTGCCCCTCCACCATCCACCAGCCCCATCACCCACCATCCACTCACTCACCAACCCAGTCAACCACCACCTCCAACGTGCATACCCACCCGTCTATGGTTCCTCATCCTTCCGCAGCCTGCCCAGCCACCTGCCACACAGGCAGCCACCCACCTGTTCCAACTGACCAGTCACCTCTCCGTTCACATACGCTCTGCTTCCTGACACCCAGTCATCTCCCACCCCTCACCACCTACTTTCATGTTCACCCACATACCACCCACCAGGGTCAACTCACCCACTCACCAATGTCCACTCACTCACCCACCACTCACTGGAGTCAACTTACCTATCAAGGTCAAACCACCTACCTATCGATGTCGACTCACCACCTACCAGTCACCAAAGTCAACTCCTACTGACCCCCCAGCCCAAGCAAACAGCAGCTGCTTCAGACTCTGCCCACTTGGAGGTAGACACACCCTCTCACGGTGACACGCAAACCCATGAAGCATTCACACTTGTGCTACTCGAGTTCCATGTGCTTTCACTCACAGACACTCCCATGTGACATAGGCTCTCCCAGTCAGGCTTGTTTGCACAGACACATCCATCCCCTTGTCGCACATCCACCACTCACTCCGAGTCACACTCATATCCACACTCATCCTGCCATGTCTGCACAACCACGGGCAGGCTCACACTTGTTTACAACACATGTTCGGCCTCAAGATCACACACACACACACAGTCTAGCTGCATTTGCACGCCCGCACTCATTCTGTCACTGGGAAGTGGCACTCGTGTTGATGTCACAGACACACTAACATACCCAGAGACACACGCATGCACACACGCACACCCCCCTCTCTCACTCACCTGCATTCTCCTCCTCACAGCTCTGTTTGATCTTTCTCCAGCACACGAAGGCCAGGGCCACCAACAGTGCGACGAGACAGACAGAGAGCCCCACGGTCACCCACAGGGCCTCAGGGGGGAATGTCATGGGCTGCCCTGGGAGGGGAGGTGGGGAGAATGGAGAGAGACTGTCATGCCTGGCCCCCAGTGGCCCTGAGGACAGCCCCTCTGCCTCCAAGGTGTGAACAGGGGCTCCTACCCTCACTGGGCCCCGACACCATGAAGAGAGCTTACTTAAGTTCCTGTGCCCCTTCCCTGCCCATCCATACACCCTCTAAACCCTGAGAGCCATGGCTGCCGTGGACATGCCTCAACCTGGGAGGGCTGAAGTGTCTGTGGTTGATGATGCTCAAGAACCTTCCATGGCTCCCTACTGACATGAGAATAGTGCTTCAATCTTCTTCTTTGTAATTCCACTGCTCCAGCCAAACTGGTGTCCTAACCATTCTCTGCAGAGGCTCCTTCCAGCCCCCTCACCATTGCTGTCAGTTTCCTCTACCTAAAAACTGCTCCCTAACTCTCCATCTAGCTTACGATTCCTCCTCGGGAAGCCCTCCCCGATTACCCCAGTCCCACCTGGTGACATCCCCCCATCTTATAGATCAGGAGTTGGCAAACTACAGCCCGTGAGCCAAATCTGACCTGTGGCCTGTTTTTGTAGAACCCTTGAGTTAATGATGGTTTTACGTTTGTAAAGGGTTACCAACAAAAGGAGAAGTGGCAGCAACAAAGACGGTATGTGGCCCACAAAACCTAAAATATACATTAGCCAGCCCTTGACAGAAGATGTTTGCAGATTCCCGTGTAAAGATGAGGGCGGACAGCGAGGGTGCCAGAGTGAAGGTTCTGGGTTTACCCAAGAGGAGGAGACTTGCCAGGGGAATGTTTCTGTGAAACACTGAGGGCCCCCCTGTTAGCTATCTCAGGGCAGAGGAAAGGAGTTGAGCCACCCTCGACTGGATCAGGGCCAGCAGCTGTTCTGAGCACACCATCCTCCAGCCCAGTCCCAGGACCCACGCAGGGTCCTGAGCGGAGGCCCTGGAGACAACAAATCTAACAAAAGCCAGGGAGAAGGCAGCTCCCGCAGAAGGTGCTGTCAGAGCAGACAGCAGTGCCATGAACCCTTGGGCAGTGGAGACCGTGACATAGATGCAGGGATTTGCAGCCGATGTCACTTTCAACGGGCATGGCTGGCAACGCTGCTGCTCTGGATATTGGCAGCAAAGGGACCCATCACCCTGGCGAGCAGGAGCAGGGAGGAGGACAGGAGCTGATACGAGGGGCCTGGAGGGTCAGTCCCTGAAGCTCATGGAAGGGACCTCTGGGAATCCCAGGGTGGGGCTCCTGCAGGAAAGCAGAGACACGGAAATACCCAGGAGGAGGGGCTCTTGCTATGTCCACCCTCAGGCTGGTGTTGGTGCCTGGAGCACAGGTCAGACTTGCCCTCATCCCACCAGTCAAGGACAGAGCGGGGCTCAGACCTGCATCTCCAGGCTCCATGTCCAGTGCTTGCCCCATAAAATCCCCTCCACATACAGCACCCCCAGGTGTGGGAGAGACCAGGCTGGAGGACTGAAAGTCTCAATCCCAGAGTGTTTAACAAGGCTCAAAGCTGCCTGAAGCAAAATACAGGCCAAGGGCTCCAAAGTAGGCCAGACCTGCTCTCACAAAAACAGGAGGCTGGGAGGTGGGGAGGAAAGGAAATTAGGCTGAGAGGCTAAAAGTCTGATTCTGGTTCTGGTTCAGCAGGCTGCCGGAGCCAAGGTCCACAGACCCCCGTGTGTGAGTTTAGATGGGCCACAAACCCTCAAAACTTAAATGCAAGTGACTGCATTTATCATGTATCCAATTTTCAAAGGGGTGTCTAATCACCAAAAGAGTCAGAGCCACTGAGCTAGCCTGTGGCCTTGGGAAAGTTCTCTCTTCTCTCTGGGTTTCAGTTTCCTCATCTGCGAAATGAAAGCACTTTAAATGTCAGCTACTAAAATTTTCAATTAAGATTTTTCTCTTAGGTGGGGTAAAGGTCCCCAGTGAGCAGGAACAGGAAAGGAGGATGGCAGCTGACACGAGGGGCCGGTCCATGAAGCACACTGAAGAAACCCCTGGGGATCCCAGGGTGGGGCTCCTGCAACAAAGCAGGGAGCAGAGCCACAGAAGTACCCAGGAGGAGGGGCTCTTGCTATGTCCACCTCTAGGCTGTTGTTGGTGCCTGGAGCACAGGTCAGCCTTGCCCTCATCCCACCAGTCAAGGACGGAGTAGGGCTCAGACCTGTATCTTCAGGTACATTGAGTATAATAACCACATTTATATTCACAAGCCCTTTCTACACAGTGTGGCGAATATCCAGTTCAGCCCAGTGTGCAAATTATCACAGCGTTCACCAATCCTTCAAGGTCCCCTCAACTCCCACCTGTCCCTGAGACTTCTCCTGAAACTCCAGCCCATTCTGACTACCCTGCCTTCTCTGAAAGCTTCACATTCTCTGTCAATCCTGCTCTAATATTTCTGATTCTCTCCTGTGGATACATCAGACCATATATTGTTCTCTAAAAGGTCAAAGAGACCCCTTGGGACATCCAACAGCCCAGGGCAGTGACTCCTCCATAGAAAGTACAGACCTGAGGGTCTCCAGAAAGAGGAGGGGATCAGCCTTGGGGAGGGGCTGGGCAGAGGGAACACAGCCTTGCCAGAAGGAAAGCCCTAAAAGAGAAGGAGGAATGAGCCTGAATTCCTAGAAGGCAAGTGTGATGGGCACTGCCTCTGAGCTTGCAGAAGTGAAGGCCACGTAATGTTCATGTAAGTGGGGGGAACAGGAAGATAGGAATAAGTCTGTGAATCCAGAGGCTTATGCAGAAACTGGCCACCAGGGGGATCAGGACTTGCATGGGCTTGTGGGTCGGGTGGAAGTCATGGAAGAGAAAATAGGAGAACCAGATGGACAGAACCTGCTGTCCTGACCCCAGAGAATGCAGGGAGACCCATGGGAAAGCTTAGTTGGCCCATGAGGAGGGACAGAGGAGCCAGAATGAGGTCCAAACAAGGATGAAGACTGCCTCCCCTGGCCTGAGTGTGGGTCTGAGCCCTCTTCACCTGAGTGCCACTCAGGTGGGCACTAAAGGAAGGGAAGTGTGTCTGGGCTAGAACCCCCAAACCAGAGATTGAGGCAACTGACAAAGGGGCGGCATTGATCTAGTGTTTGACCACATGGGGGCAGCAGAGAGAGCCAGGCTGTTCCAAAGGCTGCCTGGGTCCCGCTCAACTCCATCAGGATAACTGACATTGATGGGGTGAGGGGTATGGCCACCTAGAGAGGCCCAGCTGTCTCTCAGGGCCTCGCAGTCAGATGGTGCCCAGCATCAGATGGTGATGTAGCAACACCTTCCCAGCACTTGGAGAGGTTCCCGTAGGAAAGCACTCCAGAGCCATGCCTTCTGGCTGCTCCAGAACTCCCGCCCACACCTCCAGATCCAGGCAGGTACTCAGTCCCTGTACAAGAAGCACAAGTACCACCTAAGACACTCTTAGAAGGGCAAACACTACAAATGATTCCTATCAGCTCGATAAAGCAAGTCCCTTAAGGACTTCTTGGGGGAGAGTTTGAAACACCTGAAATGTATGAAAATGTTTTAAGTCTTCTGACCACCCAAGCCTACCTAAATTCCAGCTCAGGGTCGAAATAAAAAGCAATGGCCCCCTCTATCCTTCCCAGCTCTTCGTCTGCCCCTACCTGTGATGGTGACAGAGCCATGAGCGTCCTGCTGCAGCACGGGGTTGCGCACCAGGCAGCTGTAGGTGCCATTAGCGCCCAACACCACCCTCAGGACACTGCGCACGTCGAACAAGCCCTGCTCGTTAGCCATCTGCGACGTGGTTACGTTGCCGGTCAAGGGCGCACCCTGCCCATCCTGCCAGAACACTTCAGCCTCGGGGTAGCCCCGGTAGCTGGAGCACGTGATGGTCACCGTGTCCCCGGGCCGCAGGTCCTTGTTGGGCTCCAGGGTCATGCTGGGCTTTGAGTAGGGGGCTGGAGGAGAGCAGAGGGTAGAGGGCAGAGGTCAAGGTAAGGCAAAGGCAGTGAGACACAGTGGAGGGAAAAGGTGCCTGGGGCTGTGAGGACACGGGTTAGCACTGGGGCAGTGGGTAAAGGAGCTGCGGGAAGTATGAGGGGTGTGCCAAAGGGAGGGAACACCCCCTTCGCGGCTCTCACCTGCCACCTGCAGGCTGACCGCGGCGCTGCCGAAGTCCCGGATGCTCACGAAGCAGGTGAAGCTGCCCTCATCAGCCACGCGCACGCGCTGCAGCCTCAGGGACGCGTTGCCCTGAGCCAGCAGGTCTGGGAAGAGCGCGGTGCGATTGGCATAGGCGCTGCCCTGGTCGCGGCCCTCGGCGAAGCTGTGCACCAGCTGTTTGGTGTCTGTCAACTGCCAGATGAGGTTGAGCTGTGCCAGGCTGAAGCCGGGCTCGGGCGAGAAGGAGCAGCGCAGGGTGGCGTCAGTGCCCACGAGGGCTACCACGGGGTCTTCGGGAACCTGGACGTCCACAGCGCCTGAGGGCGAGGTTGGAGCGGCAGGTAGTGAGGAGGGGCGCCGACACTCTGGGCTACCACCCCACAGCATCCTGCTCCTCCTCCATCAACCCCCAGGTCCCGTTCCATCTTCCCATTTTCTCCCCAGACCTAAAAACAGATTAAGTCTCAGCACTTCCAGACGTGGAGTCTCCCTAATCTTCTGACAAGAATCACAGAAGTTTGGCCTTGGCCTGACAAGGTCCATCCCCGAGGGGGGGACCCGGCCTGGAGCAGCCTCCAGCCCTAGCAAAACTCCCCTTTCCGCCAGGATCCATTTCCCTCTCCTATCCTTCCGCTCTCTTGTGAGATATGAATGCTTCTCCATTCTCTCCAGAGGTTTCCAGAGCCCTGGAGTCAGGGGACCCAGAGAGCTGAGAGGACCTGTAATCATCACCCTCACGCACTCCCACCACGGTTAGATTGCCGCCTATGCACCCTGTGTATCTTTTCCGTTATTATTATTAGGCATCTCACTGTTCCGGGAGACTGAAGGTATGCAGCTAGATTCAGATACCGTGACCCCTGCACACAGGACCACCACCACCCCCAGGGGGACATTTAAGAAAACAAAACAAAAACCTGTGGGGCTTCTATGCGGTGTAATGGTGACAGAGCCATGAGCGTCCTGCTGCAGCACGGGGTTGCGCACCAGGCAGCTGTAGGTGCCATTAACGCCCAACACCACCCTCAGGACACTGCGCACGTCGAACAAGCCCTGCTCCTTAGCCGTCTGCGACGTGGTTACGTTGCCGGTCAAGGGCGCACCCTGCCCATCCTGCCAGAACACTTCGGCCTCGGGGTAGCCCCGGTAGCTGGAGCACGTGATGGTCACCGTGTCCCCGGGCCGCAGGTCCTTGTTGGGCTCCAGGGTCATGCTGGGCTTTGAGTAGGGGGCTGGAGGGGAGCAGGGGCAGAGGGCAGAGGTCAAGGTAAGGCAAAGGCAGCGGGACACAGTGGAGGGGAAAGGTGCCTGGGGCTGTGAGAACACGGGTTAGCACTGGGGCAGTGGGTAAAGGAGCTGCGGGAAGTATGGGGGGTGTGCCAAAGGGAGAGCACCCCCCCTTCGCGGCTCTCACCTGCCACCTGCAGGCTGACCGCGGCGCTGCCGCTGCCAAAGTCCCGGATGTTCAGAAAGCAGGTGAAGCTGCCCTCATCAGCCACGCGCACGCGCTGCAGCCTCAGGGACGCGTTGCCCTGAGCCAGCAGGTCTGGGAAGAGCGCAGTGCGATTGGCATAGGCGCTGCCCTGGTCGCGGCCCCAGGCGAAGCTGTGCACCAGCTGTTTGGTGTCTGTCAGCTGCCAGATGAGGTTGAGCTGTGCCAGGCTGAAGCCGGGCTCGGGCGAGAAGGAGCAGCGCAGGGTGGCGTCAGTGCCCAAGAGGGCTACCACGGGGTCTTCAGGGATCCGGACTTCCACTGCGGCGCCTGGGGATGCGGTTGGTGGGGTGGGACGGTGAGGAGGGGCCGGGACACTCCGGGCCTCCCTAGTCCCCCTCCCCTTCCGGGTTAACTTCAGGCCCTGTCCACCCCCCCCGTTTTTTTTTAAGGCCTAAGAGTTTATTACCTTTGGTTCTAATTCAATCGGCAGGAATATAGTAAGCACCCACTATGCCAGGGTTAAGAGTTAGGAATGCCACGGAGAACAACACCAGGGTCACACCCCTACAGAGCTTACGTTTTAGTGGGAGAGAGGGACAAACTAGCACACAAATTCTTATTAGTATGTGATTAGGGGTATGAAGGAAGAAAGCAAGACAATGGATAGAAAGCAAGGAGGTAGCTTTTCAAAACTCTGGCAGGTATTTTACACCTGTCTGTGCTGGTTGCATTTCCCAAATATATATTATCTTTATAAATTGTAAAAAGGGAGTCTTAAAAAAGTATGCACCAAAATGTTATTAGTGGTTTTCTCTGGATGAGAAAGACTCACAAATGTTTTTTCATTTTTCTTTTCCTAAATACACATGATTAGTTTTCATGCAAGAAAGAAAGAATGAATACCCATGCATTTAAATATGATGGTGAGCCATTTTCTCCATAAAGAGATATTAAGCTGAGATTGAAAGGGAATGAAAAAAGAGTACGACATAACCAGAGAAAAGCCCGGTGGGGCAGGTTCCCCCGCTCCTACCCCTGCCCTCTATCCTGTGGATTTACCCTGCAGCCTCCCACCCAGTCACCTCTGCCTCCAGTCCAGCTCTTCTTTTAGAGCCCTGGAAAGTTAAGTAGGGGTTCCTGATAGCTTTTCTTTTGGTGAGATGTGTCCCCTAGCCTGGCACTGCCATTCTTGGGTAATGATTAGTTTGTGTGCTTTGGGCACCAGCAAAGCAGGCACACTCAAAAAGTGTGAAGATCAAACAGTCTCGAAATAAAGCTCACTGAATACTGCACTCATTAAAGGTTTCTCACACTTAGAAAAATAGCATTTTATAGTTAGTATTTTCATCATGAATAACATACAGGGAGTAGGTGTCATCATCTTTGCAGCGTGTAGTGATCTCTAAAGGTCTTAAGGGGGCATTGGATCTCTTGCCACAATGCCAGGTGCCACAGGCCAGCTCTCCAGTTGGAGACCAACAGGGTGCCCCTTGTATCGGGCATTTGGGGGATGAAACCGGAGGAATCACCCAGACAAAGCCCTTTGTCTAAAGAAATCAAAGGATCAATAGCTCTGGGTAAAGCGGTGCTTCCTCTTTCCGACCACCAGATGGCACCAGACACTCAACTTTGTCTTCCCCTTGGCGGGAGAAGGCAAACTCTCCCTTAGAGCAGAAACTGATTAGGATTTGAATTATGATGATGTTGTTATTAAAGTAGCTGCCATTATTGAATGCTAACTCTGTGCCAAGAACTGTGTGGGAAGATTTACACACCTGCTGTGTGGCTGGCATCAATCTTGGTCCTGGGGATACATCCTGCTCTTGGAGCAGAGCAGGCAATAAACAAGCAAACATATAATATGTCAGGTGGAGACAAATGTTGGGAAGAAGCATGAATAAGGTCAGGGAAAGGGAGGGAAGATGAGCTATTTTATACAAGGTAGCCAGAAAAGCCTGGGGAAGGTGGCATTTGGGCAAAGGCCTGAATGAAATAAGGGATCAAGTCATGCAGACATTCAGGGGCAGAAAGTTTCAGGCAGAGGGAGCAGTATGTGCAAAGGCCCTGGGGAAGAAGCACACAGTTTGTTCGAGAAACAGCGTTATCACATTTAGTGCTCACATTACCATTTTACAGAAGAGAAAACAGAGTCTAAAAAATGTAAAGTAAGTTGCCTGTTGGATCCCAGAGGTAGGAATGAGGTGGACAGGGCAGAGGGGAGATTGGGAGGAGGTTAGCCAAAACCTCCCCAGCCCTGCTAGACAGAGAGGCTTGGTGGGAATGGTCCCCTCCTCCCCCACCTCCAGGCCCCACTCTGCTCCCCTCACCTGCGAGGCAGAACCACAGCACTCCCAGGGCAGTGGCCACACGCATGCCCGTGCTGCCCGGTCCGCACAGCATCTTCCCGTGAGGCAGCTGACAGCTGGGCTTTCCGTGATGGTAGGCTGCCCCTGCCTGCGAGGAAGAGGAAGTGGAAGTGAGGCCTTTGTCTCAAAATGTCCTCCCCAGGCCCTCTCTCACCTCATCTCCCCTGGACCAGCTTGGTGGAAGGCAGCAACTGCCCGCTGGGAGGTCCTCCCTCCTATACCCGCACAAGGCTCCCTGCTGAGGGATATCTTGAGAGATGCTGGCAGGAGGGAAGTGAGTCACTGGGGAGGCTGGATCAGGGGAGCAGGGCAGGGGGCAGCTGGGACCCACCCCTTCTAAGATGTTGCTATGCAAACAAAAGGAAGGAGAGGCAAGGCAGCTAGTAAAGGCAAGTCTGCCTGCTCAGGCCAAGGATGTACACGGATTGGTTTGGCTCAAGACAACAGCTGGTAGGGGAGAATAAGACTTAGAGATTGGCTAAGAGGTTGGAAGTTTATCCTAAAGGCAGCTGGGAGCCACTGAAGGTTCTGGAATAGAGGAAAGGATATGGTCAGAGCTGTGGTTCCTAAAGATTACTCTGACAGCATGTGCAGGATAAATGAAAAGAGCTGGACAGAAGAGACAAAGCAGGTCTGGGGGAAAGCGACAGCATGGTAGGACAGGGGAGAGAGAGAGGGAGCAGTCAGGGTGTCCATGGTTTTGAGCCCAGTGACCAGGTGGGGCACTCACGGAGACAGAGAATGTGGAAGGGTTCAGTGTAGGGCACGTACAGTGAGCAGTGTTTGTGCAGGAACTTCCAGGTGAGACTTCTAGAAGGAAGCCTGGTATATGAGTACAGGGCTGAAGGGAAAGGACACTGGCTAGTTTAACCTGTGTGTATTGAGTGCCCAAGACCAATCAGAAATGGACGAGGCCTGGACTGGGGCTGACCCCCCAAGCGGAGTCAGGACTGAGTGAGGTATTTCTGTGACTACACGTCAGACCTGAGCCAGGGAGGCCCAGACCTCCCTGGGTCCAGCCCTGCTCCTGGTCCTGGCTGTCCTCCTGCCCGCCCCCAGCCCCACCACCTTCTCCCTGTGTCCCACAGCTGCTGCCTGATTGTTCGTGCCACCTCCTGACCAAACCACGTCACCAGGGTCGATTCATGCTATCCAACACGATTTCACAAAAATATAAAAGGTTTCACATTCTCCAAACCACCCAGGGAGCTGGGCTGCCTGACTTGGTCCCATCCTGCAAGAAGAAAAATATTAAAGCCCAGATAAGGGAGGGGACTTCGTTAGTGTGATGTAATTTGCCAGAGAGCACAGATGAGAAGGGTTTGAGTTCCCCACCTCCTGACACACCTCTCTGCCCTTCCAGGGAGCAAATGTCATCAACAGCCATTAGCATCAATTCCAGTCACAGGCACCTAGCCTCAACCCTCCCAATCCCAGCCTAGCACCCCACTCCCCAACCCCCACACACACACCCAGCAGCTGAGCTGAGGGCGTCCCTTAACCAAGCCGGGTGCATCCTGCCCAGCACATCCTCCACCCCCAGCTGTCCGCGGCGGGGAAGCCCTGAGCAGCCACTTCCTTCCGGTCCAAACCTGGCGGCCGCCTGCTGAGTCAGCAGCCTTCGCGCTCCATTCATAAAGTCACCCTTGGCGGGCACCACATCCTGCCTACAAGGGCCACCACAGCCCAGAGGAAGTGCTGGCAGGCAGCGGCCTGCCATGCTTGCCTGACCACTGAAGGAATCACAGGGACTAAGGTTAAGAAGCCCCCAGATTCCAAGTCTCCCTTCCTTTCTTTCACCCCCCCAGACAGAACCAAGGCCTGTCCTTCCTGGGCCTCCCTCACCCTTCCCACTGCGGCCCATATGCCCACCGTCTCCCGCCCTGACCTGTGTGACCAGCACTCCTGTGATCCTCCTGGGACCCTCCAGTCCGTCCCTGACAACCCCACATTTCACATGTCTCCTCTTAGGACCTGAGGCAGGAATCTGCTCACATCCTTCCCCCACAGGCACCTCTCATGGTTCCCTATTTACCGCGGGAGTAAACCCACACGCCTCTGCCTGGCACTCAAGACCTTTCTCATGACTTCTCCTTCATCCATCAGGCTAATTCCTGCCACTGGGTTGTACTTGCCAGGGTCGTTTGGGACTGCCTGCCACCTCCACGAATGTGGGGAGGTCAGGGAGCACCTCTCTTCCGACCAGACCTATCAGGTTCCCCAAGGGCCGAGCTGTCCTTCCCTCCAGAGGGAGGATGAGAGGTTCCCAGGGCTGGGCATTGGATTTGCTCCCTTCAACTCCTTTCCTAGACTCTGGACTCAGGGAAGTTCCCACTCTCATGCTTTCCCTGGGGAGAAGCCCTTGACAGACCAGAACCGAGGACACCAAGAGACTCCCACCCCAATAGCTGGGCTCCCAGAGCTGAAGGCAGGAGGGAGAAACACATCTCAGAGACAAGGTGTTGCCAGGGAATGAGAGCATGGACTGTGACCAGTGGGACAGATGGGCTGCCTAGTACGCAGAGCCCCATGGAGACACACAGGCCTCACGCTGCATTCATACCACGTTGCCCACCTTTTCTGCAAAGGGGAATTGTCATCCCCAGGCAGGACCTGCCCTAGAGTCAGCAGGTACCGCCCCTCCCAGTGAGTCAGCAGACGGTTCTTCCTCCTCCTCCTCCTTCCCCCTCCCCAACCCCGTCTACCCCAGTTCCAGCCGAATGTGGGAACTCCACAGAACCCTTCCAGGAAAGACCACAGGGTGCCTTGGCTTTCCCAGAGGAGCAGGAGTGAGGGGGCCAGGCCACCCTTGGCCTGAGGGTACAGTAAGTACATCCAACCTCAGCAGAGGTGGAGCCACAGGGAAGCTCCCAAGAGATGACCCAAGATGTACCCCCATAAAGCCAAAACCAAAAATCAAGGGCTGAGGCTGGGCTCTTTACCAAGATGCCCCGGACCTGGGGATATCCAAGAGGAACTCCTTGCCCCTACCATGACCACCAATAGCACCCCATATTCGCTTAACCCCCTGCCTCTTCCCAATTCCTGCAGGGGCTGCTTGGACAACATTTCCCACAGAGAGGGCAAGAAGGATCAAGCCACATAACCAGTGTCAATCTTTGCTAGCCAGCATAGAAGCACAGCTTCTGAAAACAGCAGTTAAGCCCCTGGATCCAGCTATGCCTGAAGCAAGCTGCACACCTAGATTGCCCAGATACTTGAGCCAATCATTTTCTTCCCCCGTCAGCCCAGATTGAGCTAAGTTTCTATTACCTGCAATTGAAGGAGTCCTTGAATGTACATTCATTTGTGTATTTAGTTATTCACTTAACTATTCACCAAGTGCCTGGTAGGCAGGCACTGGGAACAGAGAGGACTAAGCTGCGTCTGTCTTGCATCAATAGGGAAGTGCACAGAAATCACCGCAGTTCCGTAAAGAGTGCTGTTTAAGATACAGTGAGGGCTATTTGGAGGCACCTCAGAGATATGATAACCCTAAAGGTGAGTGCTGACAAATGATGAGCAGCTCCGCAGGTAGACAGGCTGGGAAAGGTGGTCTCTCCCCAGCCCCAAGAGACCTGTCCTCCTGGCACTGCTTGTCTGCCTCTCAGCCAGATCTCTTTGAAACAGTAAAAAGTGAGCTCAAAGTTTGGGTTCTAGTCCCAGTTCTGACATTTTGCTGTGCAGTCTTAATAGGTGACTTCCCCTCTCTGAGCTCAATGTTCCCATCTATAAAAGAAAAAAATGCTTTACTGGATGCTAATGGAACTTCATTAGTACGTTAAGCCTTCATGTACTCTATCCTTAAGGTCTAGCCAATTAACTGCCATGCGGGTCACACTGAAATGTACAAAATGACTGTGGTAGAAACCACTAGTGTTCCCCTTACATCTATTCTCTTCCTCTTCTGTAGAATATTTTGTTAGGCACAGGGCCTCTTGGCTAAAGACTACAGATCCCAGCCTGCCTTGCAGCAGGGTATGGCCATGTGATCACTTTCTGGTTAATAGGATGTGGGAGGAACTGATGTGTACGACTTCTGGGGCATGCCTTTAAAGAGAAGGAGCATACCCTCTCTCTTCTCCTCTCCCTTCCCACTGGCTGGAACACAGATGTGGTGAGCCATCTAGGACCATGCTGCCAAAGGCAACACCCTGGGGACTGCAGAACAGCAGGACAGAAGGCCCCTGAGTGGCTGCAGTATCAGCCCTGGACATACCCGGACTGTCACTTGGGTGAGAATAAGCATCTATTCTAGCGTCACCGTTATTCTGGGTCTTTCTTACAGCCTCTGAAGTGACTAATTCAGGGACTCATCCCTCCCTTCCTCTCCCGCCTTCTCTTCCCCCTCTTCCCACCCCGTGAAAATTGCTACTGCTCAGAGCAGCAAAAGGAAACCACATCTAGAATAGGTGTTTCAGGGCTTCCCTGGTGGCGCAGTGGTTGGGAGTCCGCCTGCCGATGCAGGGGACACAGGTTCGTGCCCCGGTCCAGCAGTCACTTAATGATACCTGGGCACAGCTTAGGAGATATTTCAAGGGTAGACATGACTGGTCTTAGGGATTTTGTATGCGAGGGGTTGAAAGAGCCAAGGACGTACTGAAGGTTTCAACCAATGGGTGCGTGTGTCACACATAGAAGATGGGGAGACCTGGAAATGAGGGGGAAGAACAATTCTGATTGGGCTTGGAATGGATCATCCATGACAAAATGTCTGATGGATTCCTGGACACACAGAGCTGGAACTCAGAACAGGACGGGGGAGCTATTCATGGAAGCCAAAGTTGGGATCACTGAGGGAGCTCATGGAATGAGAAGAGCCCCCCCCCCCCAACAAATTCTGAAGAAGATGCAGAAGTTAATGGTCAGGTCGCAGAACGGGGAACCTTTCTCTGGCCACTCCCACAACCTCCGTTTGCTCCCTCTAGTGATGGGTACCCACTACCTCCCAAAGAAATCCACTGGCTTTTGAGCAGCTCTCATTGGTGGAAAGCTCTACCTTTTACTGAGCCAAAGTCTGTCAGCCCGTATCATTCCTCATTCGACCCCTTGGACCATGCAGAACAAGTCTGCCCCCTCCCTTATAACAGCCCTGCAAGTATTGGATCTTCCTCTCCCTGGTAGAGGTCATATTGGGCAGCCGTGCCACATTTTTCACCAAAACAACCCCAAATAATAGACTGTCAAATCTGTGGCCAACAACCAGAAGTCATCTGCTCACATTGCTGCAGATCCACATCTCTGCCATCCTCTTCTGAAAAATTCAGGGAAGGTGTGAGAGGTGTTTTGCCTCCTCCGGTTCTGATGCCCTGACTTCAGTGTGGAGAGGGTGCCTCGGTGGGGATGGTCTGGCTTGGGGAGGCCAGGGGCTCTGCTCTGTCCTGTTCTCCTTCTTCCTTGTTCTTCCTATAAGCCATAAGGGAAGCAAGCTGCGGATGCCAGCCCCACTCTGCTGGGCTGGCGCTGATGACACACTGCTGTCTTGACTCACACAGAAATCACTTGGAGAGGAAGAATTGATTTCTTCTCTTGGGTGGGATCGCCGGGGTGGGGAGCAGTGCCCAGTGGACAGCCTTGAACCCCAAAGGCCCAAACTGACTCATTATCAGGAAAAAGGCCAACAGGATTTCCAGGGAACTCTGGAGATCCCCTCAACTCTTTCTCCAGACTCCATTTATACAGCACCTATACTAACTAGGACAGTTTAGATAATTTTGCTCAGTTGAGTCCTATAATCATCCTATGAGGGTAGAGTTTAAATTCCTATTGCACAAATGAGCAAACGGAGACTCAGAGAGGATGTTTTCCCAAAGTCGCATGGCTAGGAAGTGGCAGAGTCTGGATTTGAACCTCTATCTCCGACTCCAGAGTCATCTTCTAAAACACCAGGGCTCACTCCTTCCGTGAAGCTTCTCGTGACTACACCAGCCCAGCATGTGATCGTGGTCATAGCACAGGAAGGAGGCGAGGACCTTCCTTTGAGGGTTAAGGAGATGAAGACCCTGAGAGGCAATGGGCTTGCTCTAGGGAGCCTAGCAAGCCAGTGATAGAGCCTGGTCCAAAACCCACATAAATCTTTATGTTGCTGTTTTCCTTTTTCATTTGTTAATACAAAAGAATTACATGCTCGTCAAAGTTACAGAAGTACATCAACTAGAAGGTGGAAGTAGACCTTTACCTTCGTCCCCATGCCCCAGCGTTGGGCTCACTATCACACTTCCAGACCCATTTTCTATATACAAACATTCATCCATCCATCTATCTATCTAAACACACAGGCATTCATTCATTCATTCATTCATTCATTGAACAGTGCTTTGAACACTCATTATGTGCCAAGCCTTTGGTAGAACTAAGGATCCAATAGTAAATAAAGCAGATGCGGTTCCTGCTCAGGGAGGTCCCAGTATGACACGAGGTAAACAAACTGCAACGCAGAACAGGGACATCCTTAGAGTGGCAGACCTCTAACCCAGCTTTTCTGCCAAGGTGACCCTCAGGATGTCATCCAGGAAGAAGGAACTGTGTTTGCAAAAACGCTGTGAGGTAGGGCAGAGGGTCTCATTGTAAGAGACCCTGATGAGAGGTCAGTGGGAGGAGGTGAGGCGGGGGAGGTGGGCAGGGCTGGACCAGGCAGGGCCCTGTATGCCATGGAGGAGCTGATTAGATATTGAAAGTGATGACATGATGCACTTTTGTTTTTACAGCAGTTTTTCTGGTTGCTGTGTAGAGTCTAGATGGGAGTATAGAACTGGGTTCGGGGACAAGAGAGAAAGTGGGGGACCAGTGAGGAGGCTTTTGTAGTCATGCAGGCAAGAGATGATGGCGACTTGGCAGACCAGAGAGAGAAGCAGAGGTGGAGGGGAATAGAGAGAGTAAAGATATATCGGGTTGCCAAACTTTTTCTGTAAAGGGCCAGAAAGTAAATAGTTTAGGCTTTGTGACTATTGCGACTACTCAGTTCTACTGTTGTAGTGGAAAAGCAGCCACAGACAATATGTGAATGAATGAAGTGTGGCTGTGTGCCAATGAACCTTTATTTACGGATACTGAAGTTTGAATTTCATGTGATTTCCATGTGTCATGAAATAGTCTTCTTCTTTTGATTTTCTAACCATTTAAAAAGGTAAACCTTGTCTTAACTGGTGAACTGAACAAAAGCAGGTGGTGAGCTGGATTTGGTGCTGGGGCTGTAGTTGGCAGACCCTTGAGATATATCTTGGGGTCAGGGATGGCTGTTCTTGGTGATGGATTGTAACGGTGTGAGAAATCAGGTTTCTGGCTTGATCAGAGGGGGTGGAAGATGGTGCCTTTACGAAGTGGGAAGGTCTGGGGAGGAACAGGTTTGGGGGAGAAATCAAGAGTTTGAAGAGGGACATGTTAAGAGGGAGATGCCAGTGAGTCATTGGAACACAGATATTTAGGAGACAGTTGGGTTTAAGTTTGGAGCTCAGATGAGAGGTGTGGACTTGGAGAAGTAAATCTGGGAGTTGCCAGCATATAAATGATATTTAAAGCCATGGGAGTGGATGAAATCATCTAGGAAAAAATAGTAGAGAGAATTAAGGAGAGGGCCTAGGAGCAAGTTCCAGGGGGTTCAGGGCCAGAGAAGGAAGGGCCTCCACTGAAATATAGGAGACGGAGCGAGAGGTAGGTGACTAGATCTGGGACCATGGGACCATTTATTAATATAGAAATTAGGTCATATAACTCACAATATTCTTTATTCACATGACCTATGTCATGGGCTTATTTCCATGTAAGTACACCTTCTTTTGAAAGGCAGTATGCTATTCCATTATATAGATGCACCATAATTAATGTACCAGTTCCCTGTTGTTTTCCATTTTTGCTGCTGCCTGGGTGTCTTTGAGAATGGAGCTAGTGTTTCTGTAAACCAGTCCCTGCCAACTATGGCCCCTGGGCCAAATCTTTTGCTGCTTGTTTTTGTACAGCCCAGAAGCTAAGAATGGTTTTTACATTTCTAATGGTTGAAAAAAAATCACGTGATTCATGAAAATTATATGCAATTCAGTTCCGAGTGTCCATAAATAAAGTTCTATTGGAACACAGCTCTGCTCATGCATTTATGCACTGTCTCTGGCTGCTTTCCTGCTGTAAGGGCCGATTTGAGCACTTGTGGCAGATATGGGAGGGCCTGCAAAACCTAAAACATTTGCTATCTGGACCTTCACAGAAGAAATTTGCTGACCCTTGCCTGACTCGATTCTACATCCAGAACCAGCAGTAGGTCCACACACAGGCTGAGCAGGGTATTTTGAGCATCTCCGGGAGGACACGATCTAGAGAAAAAATTCTTTGATGCCCGAAATTCTGCCATCAGCTCTTATTTTGAGTAAACCATTGCCCTTTTAAAACGTCATCCTTTAAAATTCAAACCTCCATCTGCAAGGTTAACATTATATATGCATCAATTAATCAAAGGTTGGGCCTACCTATGGCAACAATATTACTCCTCTACTTAAAACCCTTTCTTTCTTATCACCTACAAGCTAAATCCAAACATGACCTCCTGTTCCAGCCCTGGCTTTTGCCCTTTAGCTTCTCCTCCTCCTGTGACCACCATCTTACGTCTCCTGTCCGCCCACATGGAAGGGCCTGCATTCCTCCAGCCTCCCATGCTGCTTCCTACCTCACTGCCTTTGCCTGGGTTTCTCCCAGTGCCTGGAATGGCCTTTCCCAGCCTGACCACCTGGGGAGCTTCAGGTCAATTTTAAGGGTTCACCTTTAAGGTTATCATGTCTCTGAGGTACCTCCAAGTGGTCCTCACTGCATCTTTTTTTTTTTTTTTTTTTTTTGTGGTACGCGGGCCTCTCACTGCTGTGGCCTCTCCCGTTGCGGAGCACAGGCTCCGGACGCGCAGGCTCAGCGGCCATGGCCCACGGGCCCAGCCGCTCCGTGGCACGTGGGATCTTCCCGGACCAGGGCACGAACCCGTGTCCCCTGCATCAGCAGGCGGACTCTCAACCATTGCGCCACCAGGGAAGCCCCTCACTGCATCTTAAATAGTACACTGTACTGAACTGCAGTGATTTCTGTGCACTCCCCTATTGTAATGCAGACTCCTTGAGGACAGAGACAGCTTAGTCCTCTCTCTGTCCCCACTGCCTGCCTAACGGGCAGTCAGTGAAGAGTTAAGTGAATAGCTAAATACACGAATGAATGTATATTCAAGGACTCCTTCGGTTGTAGATAATAGAAACCTGGCTCAAACTGGCTTAAGGAAAAAAAAAGATTAGTCATGTATCTGGGCAGTCTAGTGCAGCTTGCTTCAGGCATAATGGCTGAAATGTTGTTTTTGGGGCTCAGTATCCCTCCTGCCTTCACCTCTGCCTCTGTATTTGTTTGGATCAATTCTTTAGGTTATTGCTAGCTGATAGATTCATTGCCAACAGCCCCAGACCACATCCTTCTTAGCAACCTCAGCAAGAAAGAGTGTTTTCTGAGAGCGCCAGCAGCAAAGCCCTGGGAGGTCTCTGATTGGGTGTGGCTTGGCTCACAGGCTCATTCCCAAGCAAATCACTGAGTGGGGGCAGGGCAGGCATTCTCCAGTTAGCTGGGTCTGGTCACACGCTGAGGCCTGAGGCTGGGGATCAGCCCCACCAGCACCAAATGGACTGGGTTCCCTGCAGGAAAGTGGAGCCCTGTTATCACAAGGAGCCAGCCTAGAACGAGAGAGGGGCACTCTAGAAGAAAGGATGAGGAACAAAATAAGAGTATCAAGACTGACTAGTGAAGGCAGAGGAAGGTCTGCGCAGCATCTATTTTGCTTCTGTATCAAGGAAAGAAGGGACAGAAGCTGTTAAGAAGGAACCAAAGTTCAGGCCAGGAGGGGAGGTGATAATCTGCTTTAAATGGATTTGTCTTCTGGCCCCTAGGATTGCTGAGTGAATTTGGAGGTAAGATCTCTGAGAAGCTATCAGGGATATTTCAGGACAACTGGGGTAGACAGTGGGGGCAGGGGAGGGGGAAGGTGTGGGTCACAGCATTCCAGTTTCCCACTGTGTACAGAATCAATCCAGGGTCCCTAACCGACCCCTGAGCACCTCCCTTGCCTCATCTCCTGACTGGCTCTCCTCAGAGTCTCCATCTTCCCAGAATATGCTGTGGGTGCTTGCTCCTCTGTGACTTTGCTGGTGCTGCGCGCTGTGCCAGACAGCTGAAATGTCCCCTCCTCTATGAGGTCCAACTAAACCTCCCCACTCCTCCATGAAGTGCTTGACCCTCCATTCCCGTAATACCTGCTATAAACCTGCATCATGTTTGTTGTGTGAATGGATAAATGAATGCTGGAAGACTTAAGATGGGCAAATAACCAGTTTTATGGGGAATAAGGTAGATTATGGGAAGAACAGATTGGTGACCTTAATCCCTGACAAAACCCTGGAACTAACTGTCAATTGAGCACTTGAGGAAGAGTCCAGCTTCTTCAAATGAGCCTGTTTTTCTAGTTCTTCTCCACTTGAGTGGTCCCCCACCAGAAGCAGTGACACTTTGGGGATGAGATAGATGGGCAGCTGGGTGAGTGGCAGCACAAGTAGGAAAACTTGTAACCCCAAAGCCCTGAATAGTGGATGGACGTTGATCCTGGGGCAGACCCTAGTGCTGTAGGGCTTTCCTGTTCCTGTCCTCTCCCTGAGGACCTTGATGACACAAGAAACAAAGAGTGGGGAGAGGAGGGCAACCGTTTTAGATAAATTCATTTGTTCTCTTCTTCATCCACCAAGAAATTATTGAGCACCTTCTATGCACCAGGTACTGTCAAAACAGTACTTCAAAAATGGCATCATTACATAACATCGTGGCATGGTTACATAACACTGTGAATGCACTTAATGCCACCAAATTGTTCACTTAAAAATGGTTAAAATGGGAATTCCCTGGGGGTCAAGTTGTTAGGACTACACGCTTTCACTGCCGAGGGCCCAGGTTTGATCCCTGGTTGGGGAACTAAGATCCTACAAGCCATGGGGTGAGGCAAAAAAGAAGAAAAAAAGGTTCATATGGTAAACTTCATGTTGTGTGTATTTTGCCATAATTAAAAAATATATATCATGGCAGTTGGAGTGAGGGACTCAGCTTAACTGAATGAAATGTAATAGTAACAAATGAAACATCCTATAAAGCTCCACACCCTCTCACACCCTCTTCTGGCTAAGGGGCCACCACAAAATGAGTTTGCATATTCCAGGGTTCAATAGCCACTTGACAAGGCACTGTGACACCATCTCAGAACTGGAAGTGTGTGCAGAGGCTATACACGCACATGGGTGCACACGGGAGGTACACACACACCCACACCCACACACACATCCCATCAGAAACACAGAACCCTGAAAAAAATTGACTGAAAAAAATTGAAAGCTACACTTAGCTCAGAAGAGGTCTGGCCAGAAGAAAAGGATTCAAAGGAGGGGAGTGGAGAGAGGAAGGGAAGGCATGAGAGAGCGTAAGACCAAATCAGAGGGCAGATCCCAGGTCAAGCCCTGGCAGGCCTGTGACACATATATCTGCATTCACTCAACTTCTGCTGAGTCCTGTTAAGTGCCTACCTAGACATGTCTGGAAACCCCATTCCTTCTAGAAGCCTTTCCAGACTTCACTCAAGGAAGGGTCCACTTACTCCAGATGTGTTCTACCTAAACACCTCCCTGCCTTCACATTCTTTAGGTTTCTACCCTGAAAGAGGTTCACCCTGGCAAAACAATGCTGCAGACCTCTCTCCACCTAAGCACCAGCCCCTCTGGATCTCCAGGGATTCCTCCTCATGAGTGTAGCAGGTGCCACTAGTCCTCAGAGCTTGAAGGCTCCTTGGAGTTCACCTGTCCAGTGCCCATTTCCATGCCCATCATAGAGCTGGGAATCTGAGCCTAGAGAAACGAGTGTAGGCTGCCACGCTCAGTCATCAATCACCATGAGAGGTGACTAAGGGCCTGCTCACAAGTGGCCCTGGGCCTCAATTCCTCACCTGTTAAATGGCATCATCAGACTGCCTTGCCTGCCCCAGGGTACAGTTTGAGCTCAGGTACAGCTGGCAGGCCTAGGTTCAGATTCTAACTCGGAAGCCTTGCTAGACACATGATCAAGTTTAAATGACTTAACCTCTTTGATATTTGATTCCACATCCCTAAAAAGCGGGTAACAATCCCTACCCCACAGAACTGCTGTAAGAATAAAATAACATACAGAGCGGACTTAAAGCCCCTAGCACTCAAACAGTGGTAACAATTATTACTACTTTTGTTATTATTGCCATGGGCATGGGGAAAAGTCCTCCTGGGGTCCTCTGCACTGAGCCACCTCTGTCAGGCTATACATCTATACATCTAGGTCCCTGGGAACAGTACTCTTTCTCTGACCCCCTTTGCTCCTAGGACCCCACCAGCAGCCAAGCTCCAAAGCAGCAAATCACAGTTCAGCTCCATCTCTGTGTCTGGCTCATCCCTGGTGGTCCTTTCTCCCTTCCTCCTCCCAGTGGGCTCAAACCCCTACTGCCCCTGCTGCCACCACATCCCCCAGTACAGGGCCATCCCCATAAGCACACATTCCAGTGTCTCCCCCATGGGAGGCCCAGTTCCTAGGAGCCTACACTGATTTAGGGTGACCTGGGAGCCCTGCCTCCCAGAGGTAGTATCTCTCCCTGCTCCAAGGCTCCCAACAAAAGATGTTTCTCAAACCCCACTCCCAGCGGGTTCCCTCCAACATACCCCCCCTAAGCCTCAGGAAGGCCAAAGGTCCAAAGGCATTAGGGGTGTGGAGGAGGCATTCATTCTCTGGACCACAAAGAGAATGAGGAAAAATGGGGGCACCTGGCTGGGAGCACTGGTCAGAACTGGAGGGTGTAAGAGGGACTCCTGAAAGGCACGAGTGTGCTGAGGACCAGGCCTCTCGAAGAGTAAGAACTCAGCAATGGTTCCAACTGGGCTACAAGGACAACTAGTCTGGGATACCCAGGTCAGGCCTGCCCTCTCCCCACCTCCCCAGATGAATCCTCTGCCTTGCTGTGGGGACCCTTAGCACATCTTACCAGGCTCCAGAATGAGGGGTAAAGACTGTGTCTGCCTCCAGAGTGGCAGAAAGAGCTAGTTCTGGAGGGAGACAGCATCCCAGCCCCAGAATTTGCCAACTGCATGTCTTTGGGCACGGGACTTCTTTCTGGGCCTCAGTTTACCCATCTATACAATGGAGCTAATGATAGCCTACCTCATAGGACTGCATCCATCACAGCCCCACCCCCCAAACCTGAAAATTCAATGCGCCTATCTGGAATCTCTTACTGCAGGGGTGGCAGGACTGGGGTTGGCAGGCAAGGGTTACATAAAGCACACATGGCCCTCTCCCAGATGTTTGATCCATTCTGAGCCAACGAGACCAAAAGAAATTTCTCAAAGATCACATGGACCGGTTCCCACCCTCTTTGCCCTCCTCCCCCAGGCCCTGACTATGCCTTCCCTCTTTTGCCAGTGGACCTCCCTGTCATTCCTGCCCTGGGGGTGTGGGAAAAGGACAGCAATAGAAGTGGCCACCCACTCAGAGGATAAGCTCATGGGCAGTGACATCATCCTGCCTGCCCTTCTTCCTCCTCCCCTGACCCCATGACTCAGGGCCACGCGTTCAGGCTCTGTTGATCTCAGAGGCTGCTTGGATTTGGGTCATTTTTCTTCACATAGCACAAGCCCTGTATGTCCAACCGAGAAGCAGCCTGCAATAAGCCAGACACTTGTTCTAAAACACTTTCTAGGAGTCTCTTTGGGTGCTGTGGAATCCCAACTTACAGCTCTATGATCGTACTCAGTCTCTGACCCCAAACAGTATTGCTCAGCTCAGCATCAAACTCAAATCCTACTCCAAAGAAGGAAGATTGACGACTCCAGAGAAGGTTACAATTTAAGGATAGAAGAATTCCCACCGGAACTTTCAGAAGTCCACCTCAGCAGAATAAGGACACAGGCTCTACAGAAGGGACAACACTTCTATAACTGTCCTTTCCACAAACATTCAAGCACCTGACCCAGTTATCAGTCATCTGAGTATCTCAGACATTCAGCCAACCTGCTTCCACTGGGCGCCCAGACAGGTGCAGAGGGCTGAGGACAGGAAGGAAAAGCGGTCCTCAAATCCCAGAACCCCTTCTCATCCTTGGGCTTGCTTTAATGTAGGCTTCCCATCTCTAACAAGCTGGATTGTCTGATTTCTTGGAACACAGGAGTCTGGAATGAATTGGAAAGCTCACTGAAAGCAGGCAGGAGAAACCACCAGTGATGTCATTGAAGAGAGAAAAGAATTCCAAAGTCAGTCATGGGACCAATACAAGCATCACTGAAGCCACTTAGTGCAAAGCTCACTCCCTCAAGAGTCCCCTTGCTATACAAGTCCTTAGTGCAAAAACTGATGTTCATTGTGCTGATCTGAAGTCATGAAGGAAAATTTCACTGACATCAGGAGTGTCCTGATGTCAGACTGTGATATGTGTTATACAGCGGAGAAAGATTTCCATGCTTAATGGTTAACGTAAGTGTTAATGCTTAATCTCAGGAACTCCAGATATCAGGGAATATACTCACCCAAAATATTCCCATTTCCAAAAGAGCTGGAAATATGAGCCACCACTCATACCCACAGCCTCAGAGCCCTGCCACTCAGATCAGCCCAACCCATTGGACATGTTTAGAGTTAAAATTCAAGTTTAGACTTCAATTTCTCTCAGCCTCCAAAAGCAGCCACCTGTGTGCAGGCCCCCAAACTACAAGGAAGGCTGCACAGCATCAGATTTCCTAGGGACTTCTGGGAGGCGAGAGGGAGTCAGAGAGGAGGCTGAACTAAATAAAGAACTCTCTTAAAAACAGAACAGCTTCACTACTTTCTAACATAGAAGCTAACTGCTAAAGACAAGCATGTAAGAAAAGGACCTAGAGCCTTCATTTAATGATGAAATCAGACTCATTTACAATTATCCACATCCAATTTGAAGGTAAATAGTTTTTCTCAATTAAGTCAAACAAACCCTCCCAACTCCCCAATGGTTTTTGCCTTCCTATTTGCTTAACGTTTTCCTCAATGATAGATCCCATATCTGAGTCATCCATACACATTTCTCATTAGGGCAGGTTTGGCTTAGAAAGAAATCCCCTTTTCTGGCGTTTCACTGCCTTAGGCCCCCAAACCTGCCAATTCGCTAGCTAAGCAGCAATAGAGGACCTGGGACACTGGGATTCAATCCCCTCCCCTCTAGTGTATCCCCACCCTGGGTCCCCACCTTTCCTCCACCCCCTCTCCATCCTACCCCACCCACCATCTCCCTGAGACTTCCCAAGCCCAAATGGCCCCACCCCTGCTCCCTCGTGCTCTGCCTCCCACCCCCCAACAACTATGCATCCCTTCACCCAGGCCAGCTGTCCCTGCCCGTCCTTCTCAGAATCTGTCCCCTCGCGCCCACTGCTGCCCGTGGAAGCCCTCCAGTCGCCCACTCCTTCATCCTTCTGGGCCAGGCAGAATGGACCCCCCTCCCCGATCCAGCCCCTCGCCCTCCTCTCCCTGGCACCTCCCCCTCCTCAGAACTAGTGGTCAGGTTAGGGTGTTTTCCTCTGCAGGGACTCCGGGAGACTCTACTTCCCTCCTAGCTCCAGCTAGCGGCTTCGTGAAGCTTTCCAGAATCATCAACACAATGACAGATCTGCTTCTATTCCGCATGCACACCCAGGGCCTCCGCGATCACAGCCACCCGCCCAGCCTCCTCCAGCGGCTTCCCGGGGGAGGGCAGGTCCCACACTGCCCCAGGCCCCGCCGGCCAGGGAGGGGAGGCAAGGTTGGGGGCGGGGCTGGACTCTGGTAGCCCCCTGCCGCCTCCGGGACCCAGAGCCGGGGCCCACCGTGCTCCCCACGCGGAGGCCAGCCCGATCCCGGGGAGAGGGCTGGGGTGGGGGCGCCCTGCGAGAGAGGGGGCTCATCGCCCGCTCTAGCAGCCCTGCAGCAGGCACGCTGCCCGGCAGCCCGGGGCAGGGCTCGGCCGCAAACAAAGGCCGCCCGGACGCGCGCCGAGCCCGCCACGCAAGCACTCACCGCGCCGCGCCTGACTCCCGGGACTCGGGGACGCGGCGGAGCGCTGCCGAGTCGCCGCCGCCGCCGCCGCCGCCGCGAGGCCGGGCGCGAAAGGGGTCCGGGGGCGGCCCCGGGAGTCCGAGGGGCGGGGCGGGCTGGAGGAAGCTGCAGGCCCGGAAAGGCGGCCCGGGTGCGCCCCAGAGGCGGGATTGGCCCCGCGGCGAAGGTTTGAGGCAGAGGCCTGAGCCCGCCCGCTGGGCAGGGCACCCGGCCAGGACCCGCCCGTGACCCGGGTCCAGACCCACGCGGGGGCCCTAGTAAAGGGGCGCTGGTCTGATCTCTGCCCATCTCCCACCCTGTCCCACCCTCCCAAGATCTGAAGTTTATTTTCTGCTAGGGGGACAGGTGAATGGCCACTGACCACCCCGGCTCCCCCTCCAGGCCGCTGGCAGCAGAGCCGGAGCTCGGATCTGGCTGTCTGACCCCCAGTCCAGTGTTCTCCGCCACCAGGCTGGTACCGTGGCCTGGAAAGGGCTAATTCGACTGTGAGGCATTGAGAGCTGCTGGGAGTTCTCTATAAATACAGTGTGCCGTGGGCGCCTGAGCCAACCGCAGGGTAATTTCCACCTAGCTGGTTTTCCACTTTTCCTTCCACCCTCGGCCACCCGGCCAGCCCTGCCCCCAGCCCCATGCCAGGCTAGTGGCTACCCCAGGCCCCCAAAGGGGGAGCAGCTCTGACACCGCCCCAACCCCCTCCCCATGACCTGGGGCTCTGTCTTTATAGGAACCAGTTCCAGCCTGGGAGGAGATGGGGGGGTCAGGCTTGAACCTCCAGCCTGGGGAGAGATGGGGGTCAGGCCTCTGCCTTGGCACATCCGGCCCCTGCACCTATTCTCTGACCTGTTCTCCATTAGTTACAGACAGCAACAGCTCAAGTGTAGCAGGCTTCTGTGGGCCAGGGTAGAGGCTAAGAGCTGTCCATGTGGGGCCTCTTTAAATCCTCACAACAGCTGGACCATGTAGATAATATTATCCCCATTTTACAGGTGAGAAAACTGAGGCTCACAGAGATAAAGGGACTCCAATTTGTCTTATGGCCAGACCCACCACCAAGTGTCAGCAGCAATATGAGAGAGGGCTTAGGAAATATGCATGAATACATGCTCATCTCTGTGTGTCAGCCACTATTTTAAGCTCTTTACCATTTTCTCTCATTTCATCTTTCCAGCAATGCAATGAGGTAATGCTATTATTATCCTCATTTTCACAAATAAGGAAATTAAGACACAAGGAAATAGGTAACTTACTTAAGGATATCCAACCATTAAGTGGAGGAACCAAGATTTGCCCCCTTGCATGTAAGTACTGAATTCAAACTTAATTGTAGGGTGTTTGTGTGTGGCAGTGAGGCATGGGTGTCTGTATTTGTGAACACCTGTGAGTAACTCTCTGCATCTAAGTGCACATGTGTTTCTGAATGTAAGTTTGATAGCGGCTGTGTCTGTGTGGCTGCTCCTAGGGATGGGGCAGAGAGTGGAGGGATCAAGGCCAGGCCATCTGGTCCAGAGTTCCTGAAGGTCATCAGCCTCCCCTCTAATCCACACTGCTTCTCTCTGCTCTGTCCAGCCTGGGCCTGGCCTCACAGTTCTCAGTATGAGTAGCCCCGAACAGGCCTCAAGAGCTGGGGGAGAAGCATCCCAGGGAGAGGTGCCCCTGAGCTGAGAGATCCAGGAGCCCCACAGCAGGACTTAAAACTAATCTAGAGGAATTTGCTTTCCTCTCCTCCACTAGGAGTCAGTCCTGTGCTTTGTGCCCCAAGGTGGTGACACAGGTCCTGTCCCAGAGGACTTACAGTCTGGCAGGGAAGGCACAATTCAGCCATGATGGACAGTGAAGGAACACCACAGGGTAGTTTATAGCATAAACTGTATAGTATATAGTTTATGGCAGAGGCTGGGGGAAGACTTTTATCATAATTGCTAGAGAGATCAAGTCAGGAGGGAAGGAAATGAGTACTGGCTGTCATTCCTGGAAGCAGTGGCTTAATAGGGTGCTGATACCCCCCCAGAAAGGGCAAACACTGTGGGCAGGGGATAGGTAGAGTGTCTGTAGGACAGGCTCAGCTGCAACTCAGACATTTGGCCCTGGATACAAACAGCTAGACCATCCCAGCACACAGGAATCTCCTCAGGTCAGAGAATGTTTGTTCTATGCCTAGTTGAAAATACAGTCTTCCTCAGACTCCCTTGTGGCTAGAGGCAGTCACATGATCTAATGTGGCCAATGAGATGGAAGTGAAATTCACTGGTTGGGGCTTCAGGGAAAGCCCTTTGTTAAAGGAGTTTGTTGACACTGTGGTAAACATCATGGTGGTTCCTCCAAAAACTAAAGATAGAACTACCATAGGATCCAACAATTATACTTCTGGGTGTATCCAAAAGAATTGAAATTAGTGTCTCAGAGATATTTGTACATCCATATTCATAGCAGCATTATTCACAATAGCCAAAAGGTGGAAGCAACGCAAGTGTCCATCAATAAAATGGAATATTATTCAGCCTTAAAAAGGAAGGAAATTCTGACACATGATAGAACATGGATGAACCTTGAGGACATTATGCTAATTGAAAAAAGCCAGCCACAGAAACACAAATATTGTATGATTCCACTGATGTGAGGTACTAATGTAGTCAAATTCATAAGAGACAGAAAGTAGAATGGTGGTTGCCAGGGACTGGGAGAGGGAGAATGGGGAGTTATTGTTTAATGGGTACAGAGTTTCCGTTTTGCTGAAAAGTGACTGGAGATTGATTGCACAACAATGTGAATGCACTTACTACTGAAATATACACTTAAAAGTGGCTAAGATAAATTTTATGTTGTGTTTATTTTTCCACAATTAAAAAAATAGAAAAGAGCAGGCTTAGCTGGCATGAGCCTTGCCTTTTGCCTTTCACTCCCTTTTCTCTTTGTGCCTGAAGTGCAGACACAAAACCAGACAGTAGGGCTTCCCTGGTGGCACAGTGGTTGGGGGTCTGCCTGCCGATGCAGGGGACGCGGGTTCGTGCCCCGGTCCGGGAGGATCCCGCGTGCTGCGGAGCAGCTGGGCCCGTGAGCCATGGCCGCTGAGCCTGCGCGTCCGGAGCCTGTGCTCCGCAACGGGAGAGGCCACAGCGGTGAGAGGCCCGCGTACCGCAAAAAAAATAAAAAATAAATAAAAAATAAAAAAAACCAGACAGTAAAGCAGCCATCTTGCAACCATTAGGACAAAAGCTAAGTAAGGGAGGCAGGGGAGAAAGTCAGAAGGAACCCGGTTCCTGAAGGCATTGTGGAGCTGCCACCCTGGCCCCGGATTGCTTCCAGCCCTTGGCCTGGTCCTCGAATTGCCATTGCTCACTCAGGATTGATGAGGGAGGAATGGTGACTCTTCATAGTCTTGTCCTCCCCAGGCTACCTATAAGGAACATCAGACCACCATTCTGGCAAAGGCAAGGGGTGTTCTGACCCTCTTATTATTCTCCCCAGGACAGAAATTCTGAGTTCACGGTGAAATTCAAAGACAATTTCCTTTGGCCTCCTTTGACATACAAAAGGACAAGTGTCTCCCTCATCTGTTTGAATACTCTTAAATCCAGCCACTGGATTCCTTAACCTAGCTTTAAAGTTGAGGCTATACAGATGTTTTTGGCTCTCTAGAGCAGCTAAGCAGTCCATCTTTCAGAAAGCAGCTTAGAGACATTGACATGCCTCACCTAAGGACAATACTCAAAATCTTTCATGGCTGTAAGAAAGAAAAATCAATTCTTGGTAGCATTGGGGGTTTTAGGCCCAATTTGAGCATTTTTTCCGAGGATCCCTGTGACACCAGTATCTTGGCATTGGCCTACCTCCACTCAGGCTGGTTGCTGCAAATCACCTCCTGAGTTGTCTGCATTTTCAGGCCTCAAGTCCTTAATGTCTTGGCAAAGGCCACATCCCCCAACCTGCCCCGCTCGCTCATTTAGGGCTCCCAGGGCTG
Source organism: Physeter macrocephalus (assembly GCF_002837175.3). Taxonomy (NCBI): domain Eukaryota; kingdom Metazoa; phylum Chordata; class Mammalia; order Artiodactyla; family Physeteridae; genus Physeter; species Physeter macrocephalus. The sequence continues at coordinate 65,265,229 of NC_041224.1, read as the reverse complement.
CCGATCTGGATCCAGCCAGCCAGCCCAGACTGTCTATGTCAACTCCGTTTCCCTGAATGAATGGATCCAGTGTAGAGTTGAATACAGTGTAGAGTGACTACTGCAGGTTCCTGCTAGAAAGTTTCTTATTTCTGGCACTTGAGCGTTGGAGTAGACTTCAGGTGTCTCGATCCAAATACTTCCAGCTGGAAGCTTCTGGCTGGCAAAATAAAATAATAACATTTATTATTAAATGATTATTAAAATAATTATCCTCCTGGGAGGATCATCTGGGACTTCACCCCCAAAACACACACACACACACACACACACACACACACACACACACACACTACAAAATAACAAAACACCCCCTAACCCCTAACCAGGCTTGTATAACTAGCTACCTCTATCCGACCCACCATCCCTTCTTCATTATCTGTCCCAGGTGGAGCCATTCAGCCCCCTCCCCCTTGCTTCCTCCTTCTCCATAACTCAGGCTTACAATGCTCCCAGTCCTAGGAATCAATCTCAGAGCCTGTACCCTTCCTGCTGCTGGAGGGTCAGGGTCGTCCTCCCAATAGGAGGGTTGGGCCAGAATTAAAGAACAAAACGAGAACATAAAAACTGCACCATAATGCCACGGGAAATCTGTCATCACAATGGGAGTTGGGTTTTTTCTAATGACTTCTAATCACGTGAAAGTAGTTGAGTTATTAGCACTTGCAGGGCCCTGAGAGGAGCACCTCCTTCAAGTTTGCATCATAGATGCCTCATTTACGGCACCCTCACCCTAGTCCTGCTCTTAAGTTTGGCCTATGACAGACTCAGAAAAGAGAGCACATAACAGGATGACAAAGAGTTCCAGCTAGAAGAATAAGGCACGGAGAACAAGGGGTCCAGCATCTGAAGTCGGCAGTGGAGATCCTTGTAAGGAAGACAGTGGATACACCTCTTGAAATCCAGAAATCCCAATCTCAATCCAGGTGCTAAATCTTAAGTACTAATATTGCTGTTTTCAGTCACATGTTCTCAGTATGGTCATTTGGTTTTAGCTGGGCTTGAGAAAGTGTGCCTGGACATCTTCAGGACATCTTACCATAGTCCCAGTCCTGGTAGGGACACAAGGGAAGGCTTTACTGCCCCAGTGCTGAGAACAATTTATTCAGTCCTCCCTTATGGGTCATTCTTAACCTGCCAGTTCTTTATGTCAATCTCTAATTTCTGGGGCAGGACCACCAATTGCCAGTCCTGGCCCCCTTTCCCTCCCTGTCTTCTCTCAGGCCACTGTCCCTCTCTTTGGAAGAAATACAGTGTGCGATGGAAGTGAGCTCTCTCGGACCATGTCTTGGCCACTGCCAGGTCTCTACTTGGATCCCTGCTGCTGGGGAAGATGACCCGAGACAAGCTGTGTGAGCTGCAGCATCTCCAGTCAGTGACCAAAGGCTCAGTCCTCTTACAGGGCACCTCCCTCCCTGCTTCTTCCCACCAGCTGGAAACCAGGCTTTCTTCCCACTGGCCCACTTCACCCAAGGTTCCCGCATCAGATGTGGGGTATTATGCCTCATTGGCTTAACTGCTTTTTCCACGTTTGTGGCTGGCAGTTGCTAATGAATACAATCTTGCATTTGTTTTCTTAAAACAGGACTTTCAGGGCTTCCCTGGTGGCACAGTGGTTGAGAGTCCGCCTGCCGATGCAGGGGACGCGGGTTTGTGCCCCGGTCCGGGAAGATCCCACATGCCGCGGAGCGGCTGGGCCCGTGAGCCATGGCCGCTGAGCCTGCGCGTCCGGAGCCTGTGTTCCGCAACGGGAGAGGCCACGACAGTGAGAGGCCCGCGTACTGCAAAAAAACAAAACAAAACAAAACAAAACAAAACACAGGACTTTCAGCACAATAACATATTTGGCACCTCTCCTCATTTCCCATGATGAGATCATCACAAACACAACTTCTAAAGAAATCTCTACAACCAGACTTTCCGAGGAAACCCGACACCTCCACAGACAAATCGTGATGGGCCTCGGGTCTCTGAGAGGGAACCTTAGCAGTAGCAATGACTGTCCACTAGAGAGATGTGTGGCCACCTCTGAGGAATGACCCCAACCACCAAGTTTCTCTCCTCACCCTAGAAATTTCCCCATCAGCCCTTCACCATTCTGTTGGGGTCAGCATTGCTGTCAAAATGTGGTTCCTCTCCATCACTCCACACCCTCCGCCCTCGGTAGATATTCACACAGCTCCATCCCCTCCCCTCAGGGAAAGGGAGTCTATCAGAAGTGGTTCTCTCAAACTGGACAAATCGGTTACTTCCTTCCCTAAGTCCGCCTCAGGGTGCAGGTGCCTACTTCAACCCTGATCTGATCTGACATGTGCTGTCAACCGTGTTCTCTGCTTGTCTCATGCCTTATCTCCATAGGCATTTTGAGAGCTCCCTTGGGGCAGGAACCCAGGGTCATTCTCCTCCAGGTTCCTCACCCATGCTTCCCACATGTTGTAACTGAAAGAAAACTTGACCTCTGGAGGGAATGCCTTAACCCAGGCTGGCGGGACTGCAGTATAGACAGTACAGTAGGCTGGAAGCCAGGACATCAGGGCTCACCTCCCAGCCCTGCCAAGGACTGGCCATGTGGTGGGGGGGAAGTGGGTCAGCTGTTGAGGGTCTCTGCCTCCTTTTCCTCCAAAAGAATCCACCCCACGCTCTCCTGCAGCCGGCCATTTCTCACTGAGAGCACCAGAAGGATGTCCCCCTCGGCCCTGTAGGCGGCAGGACTAATGAAGCAAACTACCACCATGGACAAGTGGTCTGCAAAGCCAGGGAGGGAGTAAATTCGCCTCCAAATTCCATGCTTGTTTTCCCCAAGTTCCTTCCTTCCATGGTTGACATAAGCACTTGCTGCCGTGAGCCCCCTCCTGGTGATAAGTGGAAAGGCAGCTGAATAGGGCTTCCATTCCCCACCTCACCCTAGGGCCACCAGAATGCTCCTCAATGCTTGGAGCTGGAGGAGGAAGTGGGAGGAGAGAAGAGGGGAAAGCAGAGTGGACTGGGGCTGTGGAGGTCGGGGAAGGGTTCCCAGGGGAGGTGGGCTTCTAGCTGACCTTGAGGGAAGGGACTAATTTGACAAGTGAACAGCATCAGGGTCCTGCCCAGGTCTAGCATTTCTCTAAGACAATGCACAGGTTGGGAAGACCTTGATCTGATTACCCCAGTTGTGTGCCTCATGGGTCTGAGAGGAGGAAAGGGGTCAGGTGATGGAGGCAGAAGGGGGAAAACCCTTGAGAAGAGCAGAGCTGGGAGGGGAGACAGAGCCCCTGGGCCCACATACTCTGCCTGCCACACACCCTGCCCCCACCGCCAGTGCTCTGGGTGAAAGGTGGGTGTTGAGGCTGGCCCTCCTCTTGTGCTCTCTCTCCTACTCAAGGGCATCACCACTCCAGCCATTCTGCCTTTCTCCTGATAATCAATCTGTTCACTCTCTCCCCTGATTCATTCCCTCTCTTTCTTGTAACACTTCCAGCTTCTAGAACACTCCCCTCTCTTGCTTTTCTTCTCACCTGACTTGTTGCTCCTTCTAGTCTCCTATGCTGGGTCCCTCTCTTCTCCCCAACCCCTGAATGTTGGGGAACCCCAGGACTTGGTACTCAGAACTCTTTTCTTCTGGGTCTACAGCCACTCCCTTGGTCATCTCATCACTTTAAATACTATCTATGTGCCAATAACTCTCCAAAGAAAATCTCCAGCTTGGACTGTGTTTTGAATTCTATATTTCCAACTGCCTACTTGACATCTCCATTTGTCTCCAATAAGAATCATGATTTCCATTCCCCCCCTCCCCACTGCCAATGAAACAAAACAAAACAAAAACCATTTCTCCTGCAGCTGTCTGCACCTCAGGCGATGGCAATTCTTCCAGTAGCTCAGGCTAAAAATCTTGCAGTCACCCTTAATTTTTCTCTTTCTTGCACACCCCATATCACCAATCCTACTGGATCTACCTTCAGACCAGATGAACTCTCTCCATCTCCACTGCTACCACCCATCTCCATCACTTGCCTGTATTGCAATAGCCTCCTAATTGGTCTCTTTGCTTCTCTCTTTCTCTCTGTAGTTTATTTTCGGTACAGAAGCTAGAGTAATCTTTTTAAGCACAGGCAAATTAAGTCATTCCTCTGCTTAGAATTCTCCAGGGTAAAAGCTGAGTCTTTATGTTGGCCTACAAAGTCCTACATGACCGGGCTCCCTGCTATCCTTCTGATCTCTTCTCCTACCATGTTCCCTGTTGCTTCCTTTACTCCGTCATCCTTTCCTTGCTGTTCCTTGAACACACAAGGTATGTTTGCCTCAGAACCTTTGCATTTATTATTCCCCCTGACTGAGACATTCTTCCCCCAGATGTCCATATAACTTATTCCCTTACTTTCTCCAGGTCTCTGTTCAAATGTTACCTTACGAGGGAGGCCTTCCTTGACCACCCTATATAAAATGATAACCACCAACCCCCCATCCCCAGTCATTCTTTAATTCCTTTACTCTGCTTGATTTTTTCCACTTAGCATTTATTTACCTTCTGACAGTATTATAATATTACTCATTTACACATTTATTTTCTATCTCCCCCCATAGAATATAATTTTCCATGAGAATCAGGATTTTCTTTTGTTCGCTGCTGTATTCCTACACCCAGAATAGTGCCTGGCACATAGTAGGTGTTCAGTTAAAGTTTGTTGAGTGAATGGATGCGTGAATGGAAGGACCAGTAGTTGAAGAACACATGGATGAGAAAAGATTGCAGTTTTTTCAAGACATGAGAGACCTGAGCATGTTTATGTGCCTGTGGGAAGGTACCAAGAGAGAAGAAGTCCCATGAGGCAGAAGAGGTATGATACTTGGCACATAGCGATCTCTGAGAAGGCGGAAAGGCACAGGATTCGGAGCCTAGGAGACCCACTCCTTCTTTGGGCTGGAGGGAAGGAGCTGATGATGGGGTTAATAAGGATGAGATGGGAAATCAATGGAGGCCCCACGAAAGGCTTCATTTTTTTTCCCTGTGAAGTAGAAGGCAGGATCATCTGCTAAGAGCAAGGGAAGTAAGTGGATGGAAGCTGAGGAAAGGGTAAAGATTTGGGTTAGCGGCAATGAGAATGAGAGAGATTGATCCTCTAGGACACACAGCATGGTTTTTAAATAGTCATGAAAGATCACAGTTTGGAACAGCAATAATCGCATGTCCTCTTCCCCCCATCTGTTTGGGGGGCTGCAGGCAAGATCACAGTAGGGCAGATAGCTGCTCTGTGGAGGCAGGAATCTAGGTCTCCAGGTTCAGAGTCTGTGCCCTACCTCCTGAGCCATCTCTTTTCAGGGCTTCCCCTCCATGACTGAAGCCACCTGACCCCAGCTCCATCCCAAGGTCTAGCTTCCTCATGACTGTAATTCAACCCAAGTGTGGCAGGACAGGTTACTGGGAAGCAGACTTGAAGATGGAGATTAGCATGCAGGAAGTTTATTAGGGATGCTCTTGGCCTCAACGCCTTAGGAAGAAAAGAACTGGGCAGAGAGAGACTTCGGGCCACAATACAGTTGCAGAAATGGCCTGAGCCAACCCCATGTGGCACTCTGAAGCTGGGATGACCTCTTTAGCATTGTCCTGTGTTAGAGTCAGGGCTAGCCTTTTGTACCCAAGCACTGTTCCACCATTGGATGTGGGTCTCCTGGGAAGGGGGAATGGCCTGATCCAGGTTACTTTCTTTGGCAGAGTAGTTTCCAAAGAAGACTTACAGCTGAGAGCCATCTTCCTGCAGTACTGCTAGAAGCTGGGGGAACAAGTTCTTCAGTCACGAAGGGGGATCCCAGCAGCACACCACAGCATCCACCGTACAATTAGTAGTAATACATGTTTAATTAGCCCTTGCTCTATGCCTGACCCAGGGTATCCCTCAAACTCAGTGGGGTCCGAGAAGTTTCAGGAACTTACCTGAGGAAACTGGGTACAGGTACTAGACTCCTGCATGGGAATAAGAGGCCTTGGGTTCTAATTCTAAGTCAGCTGTTGACTCACTATGTGACATCAGGCAAGTCTCTGACCTCTCTTAGCCTGAATTTCCCATATGTATATGAGGCTTGAGCTGAGGTCCTTGATCAATAGTCTATGGCCTTATGATGCCTAAAATCATGGATGGCATGGAGTGCCTTGGATGGCACAGTGCCTATGCCTCATTCTTGGACCTCAAAGGCCATACCACCACCCTATCCCTCTCACTTCTAGAGCTGTCAGACTCAGGTGTTTATGGGCAGGGACCACAGGCTGAATAATCAAATACAAGTCCAAGGTTAGATTTAGGAGACAGTGAGCATCCTGGTGCTCTTTCCAACTCCCCCAAAAGCCTTCTCAGAGTGAAAGTGGATCTTAGCTCTTCCCAGAAGTATTCATGGTCTCTGCCCCTACAAAGAGACACCACAGAGTATTTGATAGGTGAGACACTTGGAGGTCATTCAGGTTACCACCCTGTTTTCTGGCATCACAGGCCACACAGAGACACCCCTATCTCCTAGGAGGTTATGATCTCACATTAGTCATTAGCAGCTCCTGGGGGTGACAGGGCCTTTGAAAGACCAGAGGACAAGATAAAATTAATTTGGAAGTCTGCTTTTGCTTTGGGAATGATAAGAAATCCTTAAATTATCCCCCACTCCATACACCCCAGCCCCTGCCACCAGGTTTACATTTCTCAGGATAGTCCTCAGTTCACCTAGCTCAGCTGCTCATTTTTGGAATTGTTTTTGTAGATGGTTTATGCTTTTCTTCTAACAGGAAACTGTATTCATTTCTCGGCTCTCCATTTTGTTCTCTGACTACTCATGACCAGAATGAGGTCAGGGAGAATGTGGCACCTCCACCCACATTTTTAAACTAATGTGGAATGTAAAGAAGAAAATGAGCCAAACAACAGCTGGGCCTGATCCTTGGAGTCATAGCACATGAGAGGAGGAAGGCCTCAAACACCATCTCGTCCGTTTGCTCCCGTGTTACAGATGGGAAAGCTAGGGAGAAGGAAGATGAGACCCCAGCTTCTCACCAAGTAGGAGATCCTTCAAAAGAAGAGGAGGAAGGCTTTCAGAACACGGTCTTGCATTTGAAATGACAGAACAGATATATAATCAATTTTTTAAATAACCAATACATAACAGAAATAGGAAATAAGATGAAGAGCCATTGGCAGGCCAGAAATACTGGGAAATTTCTAGATAATGGAAAGCAGATGGAGGTTTCAGAGTCCCATCTTGATGCTGAATTAAGTAGACTGAAGATTCCCTCCCCCAAACTCAACCCCGAAGACACTGTATTAGTGAGAGACGGGTGATGTATCCCAGAACCTAACTCTGGAGAAACAGAAGCCAGACAGATCCCAGTCTGGGAGAATACTGCAGATCAGAGGTGGGGAAAGTCAGATATCATGGATGGATGAGAATCTGGGGGAAGGCTTTCTAGTTGTGGATTTTCTCTCCTCCATAATTCTCCAGATATATGGTAGCCTGCCCTTTCATGTCTGTGGGCAGAAAACATCAACATAGCACCAGCTGGAAATGGCAAGGTAACCTCAAGGCAGTTTTGGAGCCAGCTAGGATGAGAAATAGATTCAACAAACAAAGGCAGGCAGCCAGCCAGCCACCAAGCAGTCTCTCCTTCCACACCTTGATTGGGATAAATGACTACACAGAGCAAGGCAGCTCTTAGAAAAGAGGAGCGACTAGGGCAAAGCTCAGAGATGTTCCCTGGAAGGCAGGGTTCTCTGGCTTCTCTGTGGTCATTGACAAACAGGGAACAGATGCTCAGAGGCTCTACACCCTGAGGCACTCCCCTCATAACTTCACCAGGAAGAGCCAAAGCTGGAACCTGGTCTTTAATCTCACTCCTCCTCCCAAAGTACACATTATTGGCCAAGAGAGCTGACACTTCCAAGGGAACATGAGCTCAGAGCCAAAAATAACCAACAAAAGAATGACTATAGCAGAAGTGAAGTGAACAGACTGGGCAGAAGAAGAATTTACATTAAGGACAACACATGTCTCCCTTCAAGACATAAGGGAGGACATTGTAAATATAAAGCAAGAAAAGCAATTTAAAAAAAAAACTAGAAATGTTGGGAATGACAAATATAATCATTGAAACAAGTAACTTGGTAGATGGGGGTAAATAGCAGAATGTATTCAGTCCAAGAACAGATGAGAGAATTGGAAGATTAGGCAGAGGACAAAAACCAACATAAAAAATATCAGGAAGGATATAGAGATGGAAAAGATAAAGAAAAGTTAAGAGGTATGGATGACAAAAGTGGAGTGGATGACATGAATTTAACTGGAGTCTCAGAAAAAGAAAAAGAAGAAACAGAAGATAAAGTATTTTAAAATACAATGTCCAATTATTTTCCATAGTTAAAGATATGGGGCCTTTGATTGAAAAGAACCCTCAAGCGTAGGCAGTCTTCTTTCACAGAATATTTGCTATGTGCTTGAGTGGCACAGGAGGCTAGGGGGAGGTGTGTGTAACAGGGAGGGTGCAGAATAACAAAGTGAAATTTCCCATAGACTCACAGTACTTAGGAGACAAAGTCCTGCTAGAGGGAGGAAGGTTTGTGTCAAACACATAGCTGGTCTCCCTCTCATGATATTTGCCAAATTTTGAAGCTGTATTGATTGGGAGGCTAAAGAGCTAAGTTCAAACATCTGAAAGGCATAAATGCATTTTATGGTTAAGGAAGTAGAGACTTGACTAGCTCTCAACCAAACCAGATGGAGACTGAGTCAAAAAGAACTACAACCCAACCTCAATCTAGATCATTTTCTAATCACATTGTTGTGACTGGCCCTGTATTTTATCTGCCTAATATAGGAAGGGTAAAACCTATCTAGGGAAAATTCTTCAGTCTCAGTTCATGTATATACAATCTCCAGTATACAATAAAGAATTATAAGGCATGTGAAAAGGCAGGAAAATGTGATCATATATTCTCAGAAAAAAATAGAAGAAGACCCACAGTTGACCCATATTTTCCAGTTAGCAGACAGGAGTTTTTATTTTATTATTTTTATTTTATTATTACTTTTTTTTCCTTGAGAACACCCTTTATTCAGCACTAGTGATGCAATACGTACAGCACCAGGGTCTCCTGATTTTCACTCCATCACTGAAATGCTCCCATGTATCCCCCTAGGGATGGTGCTGTCTGAACTGTAGTCCACAGTAGCCACATGTCGCCATCTTTGTTTCTTTGTCCTAGTTTATGTACACTTTGAGGTGGCCTTGGACCCCCCCACCCCTGTCACATGATATCACTTGACTCCCGACTTCGCTCACAGGCTACTCTGCTATTAGATCGACGGTGAAGTTTTCATTCACCTCTTTCTGACAACCTACAAATTGAACTTTCCTGTAGTCTTTATGGTCATAGGCCTGGCCAGTGTGCGTGACCTTCTCACCAGCTGGCAAGGACCACACCCCGAAGCACCTGGCTCCCCTGGGCAGGCTCCAAACTGCCAGGCCGCCCTGGGCCAGCAGCTGGAGGAAGGTCACCACTGCTGCCATCTTGCCAGACAAGATTTTTAACATTAAAAAAAATGTTTGGGGCTTCCCTGGTGGCACAGTGGTTGAGAGTCCGCCTGCCGATGCAGGGGACACAGGTTCGTGCCCCGGTCCAGGAAGACCCCACATGCCGCAGAGCGGCTGGGCCCGTGAGCCATGGCCGCTGAGCCTGCGCGTCCGGAGCCTGTGCTCTGCAACGGGAGAGACCACGACAGTGAGAGGCCCGCGTACTGCAAAAAAAAGAAAGTTTATTTTATTGAAATATAGTAGATTTACAATGTTGTGTTAATTTCTGCTGTACAGCAAAGTGGTTCAGTTATACATATGTGTATTCTTTTTCATATTCTTTTCCAGTATGGTTTCTCACAGGATATTGAATATAGTTCCCTGTGCTATACAGTAGGACCTTGTTGTTTATCCATTCTATATGTAATAGTTTGCATCTGCTAATCCCAAACTCCCAATCCATCCCTCCCCCACCCTCTCTCCCCCTTGGCAACCACAAGTCTGTTCTGTATGTCTGTAAGTCTGTTCTGTAGATAAGTTCATTTGTGTCGTATTTCAGATTCCACATATAAGTGATATCATATATGGTATTTGTCTTTCTCTTTCTGACTTACTTCACTTAGTATAATAATCTCTAGTTGCATCCATGTTGCTGCAAATGGCATTATTTTATTCTTTTTTATGGCTGAGTAGTATTCTATTGTATATATCCATTCATCTGTTGATGGACATTTAGCTTGTTTCCGTGTCTTGGCTATTGTGAATAGTGCTGCTATGAACATAGGGGTGCATATATATTTTTGAATTATAGTTTTGTCTGGATTTATGCCCAGGAGTGGGATTGTTGGATCATATGGCAACTCTATTTTTAGTTTTTTTAAGAACCTCTATACTGTTTTCCATAGTGGCTGTACCAATTTACATTCTCACCAATAGTGTAGGAGGGTTCCCTTTTCTCCACACCCTCTCCAGCATTTATTATTTGTAAACTTTTTTAATGATGGCCATTCTGACTGGTGTGAGGTGTTGCCTCACTGTAGTTGTTTATTTTGTTTGTTTGTTTGTTTGTTTTTTGCGGTACGCGGGCCTCTCACTGTTGTGGCCTCTCCCATTGCGGAACACAGGCTCCGGACGCGCAGGCTCAGCAGCAATGGCTCACGGACCTAGCCGCTCCGCGGCATGTGGGATCTTCCCAGACCGGGGCACGAACCCGTGTCCCCTGCATCGGCAGGTGGACTCTCAACCACTGTGCCACCAGGGAAGCCCCTCACTGTAGTTTTGATTTGCATTTCTCTAATAATTAGCGATGTTGAGCATCTTTTCAGGTGCCTGTTGGAGAAATGTCTATTTAGGTCTTCTGCCTATTTTTTGATTGGGTTGTTTGTTTTTTTGTTATTGAGTTGTATGAGGTGTTTGTATATTTTGGAGATTAAGCCCTTGTCAGTCACGTCATTTGTAAATATTTTCTCCCATTCCATAAGTTGTCTTTTTGTTTTTGTTGTTTTTTTTATGGTTTCCTTTGCCATGCAAAAGCTTGTAAATTTGATTAGGTCCCATTTGACTATTTTTGCTTTTATTTCGATTGCCTCAGACAAGGCATTTTAAATACCTATTACAAGTATGTTAAAGAGGAAAATGGAAAATATGACAAAATTGTTAAAAAGAATACTTGAGCAGATAATTGTAATCTATAAAAATATCAAATGGATTTTCTGGAACTGCAAAGTACAATATCTGAAATTACACATTCACTGGATGGGTTTAAAAGAAACAGACAGAATTGGTAAACCCAAAGGTCAATATAAATTATCCAAACTGGGACTTCCCTGGTGGTCCAGTGGTTAAGACTCTGTGCTCCCAATGCAAGGGGCCCAGGTTCGATCCCTGGTCAGGGAACTAGAGCCCACATGCCACACTAAAGATTCCGCATGCCACAGTGAAGATCCCATATGCTGCAACTAAGACCTGGCCCAACCAAATAAATAAATAAATAAATAAATAAAAAATAAAAGAATAAATTATCCAAGCTGAAGCCCACAGAGAAAAAAGAATGGAAAGAAGAGAGCACTAAAGACATCTGAGACACGATCAAAGGTTTATGTGCAATTGGAGTCCACGCAGAAAGGAGAGAGAGAATGAGATAGAAGCAAAGTTGGAAGAGAGAAAGTTTAAGAACTTTCCAAAACTGATCAAAGATATCAATGTACAGATTCAAGATACTTGGTGAAAGCATAGATACAAATTGGATAGATACAAAGAAAATAACGCCTAAACACTTAATAATCAAATAGCTGAACACCAAAGCTAAGAAGCAAAAAGCAGCCTGAGAATAAGGACACATATGTACTTTCAAAGGAGCAACAATAAGATTTGATAATTTTGCATCAAAATTTTGGAAGCTGTGGAAATTGAATGACATTTTAAGGTGCTGAAAGAAAAAAAAACTGCAAACATAATTCTATCTCCAGCAAAAATAATTCTATCATAATTCTATCTCTTCAAGATATGAAAGCAAAATAATGACATTTTTCAGATCAAAAAAATCCAAACCAAAACTGCAGCCAAGATAATGTACTATTGGAGGAAGGATAGTCAAATAAACCAACAAAATCAAATAGGGAGTCCAGATATAGACCCACATATATACAGTCAAATGATTTTTTGATTAAAATGTCAAAGAAATTCAATGGAGAAAGGAAAATATCCTCAATTAATGGTGCTGGAAAAATTGAATATCCATATGAGAAATAGAGGAGCTCAACCCCTACCCCACACTATACACAAAAACCAATTTGAGAAGGATCACAGGCTGAAACATAAGAGCTAAAATAATAAAGCTATTAGAAGTACTAGGAGAATATTTTTGTGACCTCTGAGCACGCAAAGATTTCTCAGGGAGGATTCAGAAAGTATAAACCATAAAAAAAAGACTAATTAGTTGGACTTCATCAAAATTAAAAATTTCTATTCATCAGAAAGCACCATCAAGAAAATAGGCAAGCCAGATTGAGAGTAATATTCACAACACATCTATCTGATGAAGGGCTTGTATCCACAATATATAAAAAGCTCTTGCAACACAATGATAAAAATAAAAACAACAACAAAAAATTTTAAATGGGCAAAAAACTCAAACATTTCACAAAAGAAGATATACAAATCGTCAATACATAGATGAAAAAAAAAGGGCTCAAAAGGTTAGTCATCATGGAAATGCTAATTAAAACAATTAGGCACCATTACAATAAGGACAATAAGGACAATACATACCTGACATAGCCAGTAAAAATGGAATAGATTTACAACAATTTATAATACTAAATGTTGTATAAGATGTGGAGCAACTGGATCCCTCACATGTTGCTGGTGGAAGTATAAAATGAAACAATCATATTGGAAAACTGGTGGTTTCTTAAAAAGTTATATATGCAACTACACTATGACTCAACAATTCCACTCCTAGAGAAATAAAAACATATGTCCACAAAAAGCCTTGTGTAAGAATGTTCATAGCAGTTTTATTCATAATAGTCCCAAACTGGAAATAACCCAGATGCCCATCAAAAGGAGAATAAACAAAATGTGGTATAGTCATACAATGAAATACTACTAAGCAGTAAAAAGGAACACACTATTGATACAAGTGACAACATAGATGAATCTCTAAAATATTATCCTGATTGAAAGAAACCAGGCATATAAAAATACATTCTGCTATAATTCCATTCACATGAAATTCTAGAATAGGCAAAATTAACATAATTATAAAAAGTAGAATAGTGGTTGCTTCTGGAGAGGGGAGAGGTTGTAAAGGAGCACAAGGGGGCATTCTGAGGTGAAGCAAATGTCTGTGTCCACCAAAGCTGATTAAATAGTTCATTGAAGATCTATGATTTTCGCTGAATATAACTTACACCTCAAAAAACATCATGCTTAATGAAGGTATTAAAATTATGAACAAGCCAAGGATAAATAATATCCCCACCACTATTCAATCTTAGCATTATAATAATAAAAATTAAAAAGTGAGGAAAGAAATTTAAGGTTTGGAGAAGAAGAGAAGAAAATGTAATTATTTTCAAATGATAAATGTGATCATATGAATAGAAAACTCAAGAGAATATCAGATAATTTTTTAGATTAGTAAGCCCAGTTGCAATATTAACAAAATTTAAAAATCAATAGCCTTCCTCTACATCATTTATTAACAACCAGAAAATGTAATATAAACTCAGATACCATTCACAGTAGCAATAAAAAAAAACTATATAATATATAGAAATTAACCTATCAAAGAATATACTAGAAAAGCTTTAAATATCTAATAAAAGACATAAATGAAGACCAGGATATATGGAAAGATACACCATGTTAAAGAATGGGAAATTTTAACATCACAAAGATGTAAATTATCCTTCAAATTAATTGATACTCTTAGTAGAATTTCTATCAAAAGTAATCTAGAAACTTTACAAATTGATTCTGAAATGTACAGGGAAGAATAGACGATAACTGATCACTAAAAAAACTTCGAAGAAAAGCAAAGATTCTCCCTGATATATAGTAACACATTCTACAAAACCATAGTGCTAAAACTAGTGTAGAACTGGAGTTGAAACAAATAAATAGGTCAATGGAACAGAAACAGATGTTAATGAACTTGAAATATGATAAACATGGAATCAGAAATCAGTGGAAAAATAATGAATTTTATAGTTGATGATATTGAGAATATTGGCTCATTGTAAGGATTACAATAAAAGATCTCTACACCTTTTAAAAAGTGAACGCTTGGACTTCCCTGGTGGCGCAGTGGTTGAGAATCCGCCTGCCAACGAAGGGGACATGGGTTCAAGCCCTGATCTGGGAAGATCCCACATGCGGCAGAGCAACTAAGCCCGTGTACCACAACTACTGACCCTGCGCTCTACAGCCCATGAGCCACAACTACTGAGCCCGCGGGCCACAGCTACTGAAGCCCAAGCGCCTAGAGCCCGTGCTTAGCAACAAGAGAAGCCACTGCAATGAGAAACCCATGCACTGCAATGAAGAGTAGCCCCCGCTCGCCGCAACTAGAGAAAGCCCGCACACCGCAACGAAGACCCAATGTAGCCATAAATAAATAAATAAATAAATGTGAACTCTAGATATATATAAAATCTAAATGTGAAAAGTATAATATGGAGTTAACAGAAGAAAGTATACGATCACATCTTGTGACCTAGCACAGGCTCCAGACGCGCAGGCTCAGCGGCCATGGCTCATGGGCCTAGCCACTCTGCGGCATGTGGGATCTTCCCGGACCGGGGCACAAACCCGTGTCCCCTGCATCGGCAGGCAGACTCTCAACCACTGCGCCACCAGGGAAGCCCGGAAAGGATTTCTTAAACAAGAACCCCAACGCAGAAAATTTCATCTGGAAAAAATTGATGACTTGATCTACGTCAACATAAAGGATTTCTGCTCAGTGAAGGACACCATAGACAAAGTTAACAGATCAGTGGCAGAGAGAAGATAATTTCAACACTGAAAACTGCTGAGGGAGCAATACCTTCTAGACCCTACAAGGAACTCTAACAAGTAACAAGAAAATGACAGGAGCCACAATAAAAATGGAGCCACAATAAAAATGGACAAAGTATGTGAGACTGGTAGTCATTAGTTCCATTCCCCCAATATCTCTGATTCTCCTCCTGGATATGTGATAGGATTACACTTTCCTGTCTCCATGAAGTTAGAAGTGCCATAAAACTTGCTTAGTCGGTGAAATTTCAGTGGAAGTGACAAGTGACACTTCTAAGCAGAAGCTTAAAGTTCTTAAATGGTTCTGCAGAAGCAGAGCCATTGTGCAACTTACCACATTTTTTTCCCTTTGGTGTAGTGAGACGCAATGTTAACGATGGTGGTGACTCCATTAGCCTGGGTTTCTGAGTGGCTCTGATAAGTGGAGACTCCTGCTGACTCACAGTGACCCAGAAATACTCCTTTGTAGGTTTGAGCCGTTAAGATTTCATGGTCATCTGTCACCCTAGCATAATTTAGTCTATCCTGACTGATAGAGAAGTGGGGTCCTACCAAACAATATTATCTAAAATTTGTGGCAGTGATTAGGAGCTGGTCATCAGGCGGTGAGAAAACTGTGAGCAGTTGTTGGAAGGACAGCAATTCATGTTATGCAGTGGCAAAATATTGGATAAAATTGCTACCTGCAATAACCCTAGGGGAGAAGAAGATAGTAGCGAGAATTAGTTTCTGTTGACTGCATTTGAAATAAGTTCAGAAAATAACTGGCACATTTCCAAGTAGGAATGGAAGGAAATTGAGAGGGACCAGAAAACTGGGGTCTTGCACAGTTGGAAGTGATAACTGCTTCTCGACCCTAACAAGTGAAAGGAAAAATGAGAAGGACTTGAAAGATCAAAAGCCAATTAAAATCTCAGCCTTTTTTCAAGGATCAAGTCAAGTTTGTGGCTATTTCATCCAGTGATAAAAACTTTTGAATGGATTAAGCTGTCTCAAAGTGAGAGTCCAGCTGAAGGTGAGATATTCAGTAATTCCTTTTAATTTGACAAAAGAGATCTTGGGATAGAGTCTAAATGTGCAGCTCTTCCACAAAAGCTGAATACCTTACCTGCAACTAAGTGAAAGGGAAGGGGTTGGGAATAGGATGAGAAAGAAATGTAGCAAATCCAAGAAGTTCATTTAGAAAATAACTGTGGATGAGCTCTGTCATATGGAACTGACTGGAATCAAATAAATAAGACTAGTAAGTTTTTGAAGAGCATTATATTGCCAAAGAAATTTTAAGTGTAAACTTTAAAAGTCTGTGACCCTTTGAGCCGTTAAAGGACTCTAGGGTCCCCAACCATCAATGGGCAGGAAATATGGTAATGCCTACATCAGATAAGGCCAAAGAGGATGATGGAGAGTAAACAATCTTCCAGAAAGTAGAGCCAGGGGTTGCAAAGGATAAAGGACAAGGTAGCTACTCCCAGGGAAGGAAATCAGGGTCAAAGCAAGGAATATATGCATCCCCGGGATAGAAGGTGGGGATGACTGTATGGAATATACAGAAAACCAAAATATGTTACCCCAAAATATGACACTTTGGCATAAGGACTATATTGAGCTGAAGTCAATTGAGAAGAAGCAAATACAAGAAAAGCTCCCTGCTCTCTTCCTATTTGCCTTAAAGCAGTACATAAATTTTCAAAAGTGTCCCCCTTCCCTTCTCTACTAGAAAGGACAAAAGTTAATCACCAGAGGTAACTTTAGACCCTATCAGCCTGGAAACACCAGAGGAATCTACATAACAAATTTACTAACTGTCCTCTATCTACCATTAGTTCCCTATATATTTACCTTCCCACAGTTTGCCCATGGAAGCCTAAAAAAATGGAAGCCTAAAATAATATTTCCTTTGTCCTGTCATTTCTCTATGAATTTATTGTCATCTGTTGAAGATGCTATATAAACCAGAGTTCTAAGCACCCTCCTTGAGTTACTCTTCCCTGAGTTTCTTCCATGTATATATGAAATATTCATGTGAATAACCTTCTGTTTTTTTTCTCTTGTTAATCTGGTTTTTGTTATAGGGGCCCCAGCAGAGAACCTAGAAGAGTAAAAGGAAAAAATTTCCTTCCCCTACAATGTTTAGACAACTCCCTTAGGTAGGAAGTTGTCTTAGTACATAAATAAAGTAAATAATAAAATAAATAATAAATTTTAAAAAAAATAAATAAAAATAATATTTATTTATTTTCCTTTTTTTTTGGCTGCATCAGGACTTAGTTGCGGCACACGGGACCTTTGTTGAGGCATGTGGGATATCTTTGTTAAGGCATGCGGTCTGCTTGGGTTTCTCTCTAGCTGTGGCCTGAGGGCTTTCTCTCTCTAGTTGTGGCACGCAGGCTTCAGGGTGTGTGGGCTCTGTAGTTGTGGCGCACAAGCTCAACAGTTGTGGCGTGCGGGTTTAGTTGCCCTGCAGCATGTGGGATCTTAGTTCCCCTACCAGGGATTGAACCCACATCCCCTGCATTGGAAGGTGGATTCTTTACCACTGGACCACCAGGGAAATCCCGGGGTGTATTTTTTTTATGAGGGGAAAAAAACAACTGAATATTTATTGACTAGAAGGACAGATGATGGTTGTTCACCAAATATTTTCAGTTCTCCTCCTTCTGGACAGTAGGATTGTACTTTCCCATATTCTTGAAGTTAAATGTGGCCATATAACTAGCTATGGCAATGAAATGTGAGTGGAAATGATTTGTGTCGTTTCTGGGTGGAAGCTCCAGAGCCAATGCATGATTCATCATGTTCTTTTTTCCTCTGGGATAATGACTGGCAGTGTCCAAGATTATGGCTGCTTCATCATCCTGGGTCCCTGAGTGGCTAAAGACTAGAGCCCCTCTGACAAGCCACTATGGACATGTAGCAAGAACAAAAAATAAACATTTCTTTTTTTTAAGGCAACAAAATTTTTTGGTTGTTAAAGTAGCATAATCTAGCATATGCCAACAGGCAATTTGCAGATGGGGAAATCCAAGTGGTTAACATGTAGCTAGGAAGAGATGCTCAGGAAATATAAATTAAAACAATGAAATACTACTTCATGTCCCTCAGATGGGCAAAAATTAGAAAGCAGAAAAACAGCAAGTGTTGAAATATATGGGGAAATAAGAATTCCTATGAAGTGTTTGTGGGAGTATAGAGTTGGAGGTAAGCTAGGTATCCAACACCAGAGAATAAATAAATAAATAAATGTAGTGGAGGATTATAATGGACTACCAGATTCCATTCTAAAGTATTAATTGTATATTTATAGAATATTGTGGATATATATTTAAAACACCATGTTGACTAAAAAAAGAAACAAATCTTTTAGTACCATTTATATAAATTAAAAACACAAACACACATGAAGTAAAAATACATTCTTCCTATAAAGAAGACTAAGAGTTGAAATGGTGCATGAAGACCAAAATAAATAATAGTAATAGTAGTACCAATAATGATGATGATAATGACGATGGAGCACTGTAGACTGATGATAATTGATTACTGTGAACTGAGGATTAATTCAATCCAATGCACCAGAGGTCCACAAAAGCAAAGATCAATTAATGAAGATGACATGCAATTGATGGAGAAAGCACAGCAGAGCAAACTGCATCCTAAACAAATATAGCAGAGATTTGAAACATATATTAGAGATGCTTTTTCTTGAAGAGCTTCAAGGAGTTAACAAGGGCAGGGAGCACGAGTGGACCGTGGATAACTAATTAAAGGTCTGCCCTGGAGGACTGAGCCAGTCATCATCTCCTCTATATATAGAGCAGCTGGCTGCAATGTTTGGCCCCAGGATAAAGCCATGATTACCACTCTCATCAAATTGGAAAATCTGCCTGAGGGGGACTCTCAGTCAGGTCTTGGGATCAGACAATCAGGATAGGTCAAAGACAATTCTTTAAATTCACAACATAAATGCAGGAAAAGAAGAAAGAAAATTTAAAATGCAGCCCACTCATGAGTAAAATAAAGGACTCACCTTTAACGTCTTCCCTTTTTTAGCCACTGTATGAGCTTTTCTGACTGTTCCTGACCTAGAGCCTTTCATCAATCCTGCAATAAAGCAGAGAAATCAGTCGTGGAAATGGAGCTTTAAGTATTAAGAGAATGAATATAAGCCATATATCAACCTAGTCTTGCATTCCAAAATATAAATGGGCAATTAAGAATCATCAGACATTAGGAAAACCAAGATGAACAAATAGGACATTCAACCCTAGAGGAAACAAAGTTAATTCAGGAAACAGGACTTAAAAGATCTTAAGTGAATTAGTGTTCCTGAAGATAATCAAGCAAACTGCATCTATAAAGTAAGAATATGCTGCTATGAAAAAGGTAGCAATAGGAGAACAAAACAAATATTGACATTTATATAAAAGGAGAAAAAATATTGGACAGGCATCCAACAGTGTTTTCCATATAAAATATTATTTTATCTCTAAGAAACAGAAACTGGCTTAAGCAATAAGGAAACGGAAAGTCCAGATGTAGGGGTTCCAGAATTAGTTGATTCATTAACTCTGTGACACCATCTGGAGCCCAGGTTCTTTTTTTCTTTTTTGCGGTACGCGGGCCTCTCACTGTTGTGGCCTCTCCCGTTGCGGAGCACAGGCTCGGGAAGCACAGGCTCAGCGGCCATGGCTCACGGGCCCAGCCGCTCCGCGGCATGTGGGATCCTCCCGGACCGCGGCACGAACCCGTGTCCCCTGCATCGGCAGGCGGACTCTCAACCACTGCGCCACCAGGGAAGCCCTGGAGCCCAGGTTCTTTCCTTATCTGTCTTCTGTCATCTCTTAGCATTGGCTTCGGCCTCAAGCTGATAGCAAGATGGCTCCCACAATCTTAGGTGTAATATCTACATTTGACAATGTCCAAAAGAAGAAAAAGGGCTGTGTTTTCTGTGTTTCTTCCCTCTTGCGAACAAGAAAACCTTTACCAGAAGCCCTTTGCTAATTTATCTTGTGTCTCATTACCCAGAATTGAGCCACATTTCTGAGCCAATCACTAGCAAAGTGAATGGGATTATCATTGTTGACCTAGACTGATTATCTGGGTGGGATGTGATTTGGGGAATCTACCAGTGTTCACTACAATACTTCCTATAGTGTTCACCAGGGTAGAGGAGTCTTACTAAGACCACACAGTGACAGATCTAGAAGCCAACCACTTCATATTAGAATAACAGATCAAGAGGATAGAATGTATTCCACAAGAAAAGTAGAATAGATTTCAAGCAAAAATGGTAGATAAGAAGCTGGAAGAGCTTAGTGCTATGGCCATATTTGTTCTCTCAATAAGAGAGGAAGGTAATTAGAAATTCTAGGAAAGGGTTTCGCTGGTGGCGCAGTGGTTGAGAGTCCGCCTGCCGATGCAGCGGATACGGGTTTGTGGCCCGGTCCGGGAAGACCCCACATGCCGCAGAGCGGCTGGGCCCGTGAGCCTTGGCCGCTGAGCCTGCGCGTCCGGAGCCTGTGCTCCGCAACGGGAGAGGCCACAACAGTGAGAGGCCCGCGTACCGCAAAAAAAAAAAAAAAAAAAAAAACGAAGAAATTCTAGAAAAGAATCTGTATAAGAAAGCCATGGTCCAACTAGGAAGCAAAAGATAATCTATTTGACCTGGACTCTTTCAAGCATCTCAGGGTCATATCATTGATCTTGTAAAGAAGGAAATGTGAGTTGAACACAGAGAACAGGACTGAGAGAAGGGAAACAAATATTGTGAATCCTAAAATTGCCCCAGCTTACTGCCTTGAGGAAGTTTTCCGGGTGCAGGGAGGGAGAACTCAACCAGAATTTGTATTGCTAAGTTGAGGAGACAGAGACTGGAATTTGGAGAGGCTGTTATGGCTAGAACTTGTGGGGCACTATACTGAAAGGAGGAAAAGCTGTGCAAAAACAGAAAGCTCTAGAGATCAGCAGAACGATCTAGTCTTTGGCTGAGTCTAATCTGCACATGATTGGGGTGAAACTCCAGGAGGTTGGGGAAAGAACCACTGGAAAACACTAGGCTGAATAGTTCCTGGAACTCACACACAGCTGGGACTAGTTCTTGTTCCCACCAGCCAGAGTGAAAAGACTGTAATATGAGGGGCATACTCAGGAGAACACCTTAATAAAAGGTTTAAATAAGCCTGAGAAAACAGCTGCTCTTATGCTATGACAACACAGAAAAGCAAGCCTCAAACTGGTCCACAATAATTTAACTGCATGCCAAAACAAAGCCCAACACTCTTAAAAGAAATACAACAAAATGCAACATACAACAAGTTACCATGTAAAGCATGCAATGAAAATGACCGGCCATGCAAATTAGCAGGAAAACATGACACAAAGCCAGGAGAAAAATTGATCAGTGGAAACAAACCCAGAAAAGACAGAGATGATGGAATTAGCAGGCAAGGACCTTAAAATAGCTATTCTAAATCTTATCAATATGTTCAACATGGAAAGGAAAATATAAAATAGAGACAAATGAAAAATATAGAAAGATCCAAATGAAACTTCTGGAGATGAAAAACACAATGATCTGAAATGAAATCTGTCCAGGATTGGATTAAGAGCAGATTAAACACTGCAGAAAAAAAAAGAGATCAGCAAATGTGACGAGAAAGCAACAAAAGCTATCCAAAATGAAGCATATAGAGAAAAGAAAAGACTGGGGGAAAAAATAAACAGAGCCTAGTAATCCTATGAGACACTATAAGTGATCTAAAATAGGTATAATTTGAGCTGCACAGAGGGGAGGGACAGAAACGTATTAGAATAAATAATGGCTTATTTTCCAAATTTGATGAAAATATAAACCTACAGATCCAAGAAGCTCAATGATCTCCAAGTATAAGAAACAAAGCCACAAACAGCAGCACAGATTATAATTGAATTGCTGGAAAAAACAGTGATAAAGAGAAAATTTTTATAGCATCCAGAAACAAAAAGACACATTATGTTTAGAGGGAAAATAGCAAGAATTACAGATTTCTCATCAGAAACTATGCAAACTAGAACATATGCAATGACATCTTTCATTAATTGGAAAAAAATCTGTCAATTTGGAATTTTGTACCTGACAAAAATAACTTCCAAAGGAGACAAACAAAAGCCTGGGAAATTCATCACCAGCAAACCAGCACTGTAACAAATGATAAAGAAATTTATTAGGCAGAAAGAAAATGATACCAGATGGAAATTTGAATTTATACATAAGAATGAAGCTTTCTAGAAGTGGTAAATATGTGAGTATACATATAATAAATAATTTTTCTTATTTTTAAAACTTTTAAAAATGTAATAGACTACTCAAACATAATATTTTAAACTTCCATTATACTTTCTTCTTGTGTTACTTTAGAAGTATGGTGTTCAATTTGCAATTATTTGGAGAATTTTCCAGATATCTTTCTCTCATCGATTTGTAGTATATTCCTTTGCGGTCAGAGAACATACTTTGTATGATTTCAATACTTTTAAATTTGTTGAGATGTGTTTTATAGCCCCAAACATAGGCTATCTTAGTGAATGTTCCATGTGTACTTGGAAAGAATACATATTCTGCTATTATTAGGTATAGTGTCCTATGAAAACCATTAGGTCCAGTAGATGGATAGGGTTATGCAAGTCTTCTATATCCTTACAGATTTTTCTATTGTTCTATCAATCACTGAAAGAGAAGTGTTAAAATCTCTAACTATAATTGTGGACTTTCACTTTTCAGTTTTATCAGATTTTGTTTCATGTATTATAAAGCTCTGTTTTCACATACACACCATTTCAAATTATGTGCTCTTGGTGAATGGATCCCATTATCATTATGCAATGTTTCCATTATTCCCTGCTAATATTTATTCTTCTTAAATCTATTTTGTCTGATATTAATATAGCCATTCTAGTTTTCCTTTAATTCATGTCTACATTGTATACTTTTTCAATTCTTTTACTTTAAACCTATCTGTATCTTTATTTTTGAAGTGGCTTTCTTATGGACAGCATATAGTTGGGTCTTGTTTTTTGTTTTATCTGATCTGATAATCTCTGTCTTCTAATTGGAGTGCATAACCTATTTACCTTTAATATAACTGTTAATTTGATTGGGTTTTAATCTATCATGTTACTATTTGTTTTATCCTTGACCCATTTTTTTTGTTAATTTTCCCTCTTTCTTGCTTCTTTTGAATTAATTGAGTACATTTTAAGAGTCCATTTTCACTCTCGTTTATTAACTCTACCTCTTTGCTTTTAGTAGTTGGTCCATGAAATCTTTAGGTGACCACATATTTCCTCCAAACAATATTATATCACTTCACGTATAAAGTGTAAGAACCTTAAATCAGTATACTCATCATTCCCAACTCATGCCCTTTATACTATTGTTGTCATACATTTCACTTCTTCATAGGTAATAAACCCCATAATACATTATTATTTTTGCTTTAAACAGTCAGTTATGTTTTATTTATTTATGGCTGTGTTGGGTCTTCATTGCTGCATGTGGGCTTTCTCTAGTTGCAGGGAGCAGGGCTGCTCTTCGTTGCCGTGCGCGGGCTTCTCATTGCGGTGGCTTGTCTCTGTTGTGGAGCACGGGCTCTAGGCGAGCAGGCTTCAGTAGTTGTGGCACATGGGCTCAATAGCTGTGGCTCACGGGTTCTAGAGCACAGGCTCCATAGCTGTGGCACATGGGCTTAGTTGCTCTGCAGCAGGTGGGATCTTCCCCGACCAGGGCTTGAACCCGTGTCCCCTGCATTGGCAGACGGATTCTTAACCACTGCACCACCAGGGAAGTACAATTACGTTTTAAAGATAGTTAAAAATGAGAAAAAGTTTTAAAAAATATTTACTCACATATTTATTATTTCCAAAGGACTTTCTCTATCTTATTTTAAGACTTGGGGAATACATTTATAGTAGTTGAGACATGGTTTGGTAGAAGGCTAGACATATAGATCAATGGAACAGAATAGAATCCAGAAATAGACAACACATATATGGACAACTGATTCACAACAAAATTGCCAAGGTAATTCAATGGGGATAGAATAGTATTTTCAACAACTGGCATAAAAAAAAAAAGAAGAAATCTTGACCCTTACCTCCTACTATATACAAAAATTAACTCTGAATGGATCATAGACATAAATGCAAGAGCTAAAACTTAAAGCTTCCAGAACAAAACATAAAAAGAATAAGTTGATAAATGGATTTGATCAAAATTAAAACTTTTACTCTTTAAAAGGCACTATTGTGAAAATGAAAAGCGGGGCACAGAATGGAAGAAAATACTTGTAAAACATATATCTGATAAAGATTTATATTTAGAATATATAAAGGACTCTTACCACTCAATAATAAGACAACTCAATTAAAAATGGGCAAAAGGGGCTTCCCTGGTGGCGCAGTGGTTAAGAATCTGCCTGCCAATGCAGGGGGCATGGGTTCGAGCCCTGGTCCAGGAAGATCCCACGTGCTGCAGAGCAACTAAGCCTGTGAGCCACAACTACTGAGCTCGCGTGCCACAACTACTGAAGCCCACGTGCCTAGAGCCCGTGCTCCACAACAAGAGAAGCCACTGCAATGAGAAGCTTGCGCACCGCAACAAAGAGTAGGCCCCGCTCGCCGCAACTAGAGAAAGCCCGCACACCGCAATGAAGAACCAATGCAGACAAAAAAAATTAAAAATGGGTAAAAGATGTTAATAGATATTTCACCAAAGAAGATGTATGGGTTGTCAATAAGTACATAAAAATATGTTCATTATCATTAATCATGTGAAATGCAAATTAAAACCACATGGTTTATCACATACCTATTAGAATGACTAAAATGTAAAAGACTGACCTTGCCACGTGTTAGTGTGAAAGAACCAGAAGGTCCAAATGTCACAGGGAACGTAGTGGTATAACCAACTTTGGAAAGCAGTTTGGCATTTTCTTAAAAGTTAATCACATGCCTAGCATATGACCCAGTCATTCCACACCCAGGCATTTACCCAAGAGAAATGAAAGCATATGTCCATACAAAGTCTTGCATGAATGTTCATGCAGCTTTATCTGTAATAGGCATTACCTGGTAACAACCCAAAAGTTCATCAACAGGTGAATGGATAAACCAATTGTGATTTATCTATACAATGAAATACTACTCACAATAAAAAATGAAGTATTGACACACAACAACAACATGGGTGAATCTCGAAATAATTATGTAGCTGTCAAAAAATAATACATATTATATGGTTCCATTTATATAAAACTCTAGAAGAAGCAAACTTACAGTGACAGAGAGGAGGTCAGTGGTTGCTGGGGGCAGGTGGGAAGAGGTAGGAGGAGGGACTATACAGGGGCACATGGAAACTTCCGGGGGTGACGGATGGTGGTGATTTCACCAGTGTATAATTATGTCAAAAGTTATCAAATTGTACAGTTTAAATATGTGCAGTTTGTTGTCTGTTAATTATACCTTAATAAAACTGTCTACAACATTTACTGACACACTTCTTTGTGCCATTTATACTATGCCAGACATTGGGGAATAAAACAGTAAATAATGCCCCTCCTTGAGGAGCTCACAGTGGAAAGGTAACATCGTTGTTTCTTGTTTGTCAGTGTCATCCTCTCTCTGCAGACTGGTTTCTTGCACATGGCAGGACTTCTGGCCACTGACACCTCAAGTCTCATATCTCATAGTTTAGATCACTGAAGAGAGAGAGACTGACCTTCCTAAATTTTAATCCAAAAAATTTCCCAGGGCTTCTGAGTGGCCTGGCTGGAGTCTGGTGACATCCCTTGAACAAAACAGGGGAAAAGGGTCTCACAAGAATAAAGTGGTCTGATTAGAGCCATGCGGATCAGAACATTTCTCAGGATAAAGGGACAATACCAAGAAGACACAACTGTTACAACTATAATTAATCATTAACATGGAAACACCAGAAATGAGTTTCCCAACTCATTCCCAACAGTGGGAAGATCACCGACCTAGAAGCAACTTGGGCATTCTGATGCTAGCTACAGTGTTGCAGACTCTATCCCTTTTAAAATCAGAACCTATTAACCCTCTATATTTTTAAATAAATTTATTTATTTCATTATTTTTGGCTGCGTTGGGTCTTCGTTGCTGCATGCAGGCTTTCTCTAGTTGTGGCGAGCAGGGGCTACTCTTAGTTATGGTGCGCGAGCTTCTCATTGCAGGGGCGTCTCTTGTTGCAGAGCACGGGCTCTAGGCACACGGGCTTCAGTAGTTGTAGCATGCAGGCTCAGTAGTTGTGGTTCGCAGGCTCTAGAGCACAGGCTCAGTAGTTGTGGCGCACGGGCTTAGTTGCTCCATGGCATGTGGGATCTTCCCGGACCAGGGCACAAACCTGTGTCCCCTGCATTGGTAGGTGGATTCTTAACCACTGCACCACCAGGGAAGCCCTATTAACCCTCTTTAAAACACCATGTAGGCTAATTGGGCTGATTTGGGCACAATTATTTTCCCATGGACCCTCAGGGATGAAAGTTATCACATCAGGCCTTCCTCATGGCTGCGTCAACTGATGGAGGAAATATTTCTCTGCCTTGCCTTGTGGAGGGACTGGTCTCAAAGTGTGGTCTCCAAACAAAGAGCATCAATCATCATCACCTTCGAGTTTGTTAGAAATGCAAATTGTCAGCACCCCACCCCCGCTACTGACTCTGAGGGTGGGTGTGATGAGAAAACAGCTATTTTGAATTGTCATCTAAGCATTTTACAGTATAACAACTGTGCTCACACCCAGAGTCTGGACATTTAGATAAGGACTTGAGTTTAGGATGCCCGCCACAAGTTCCCACTTTGCTTTTCCCAGGGCACCTTTTAAAATGATGTGGTACATATATACAATGGAATATTACTCAGCCATAAAAAGGAATGAAATTGGGTCATTTGTAGAGATGTGGATAGACCTAGAGACTGTCATACAGAGTGAAGTAAGTCAAAGAGAAAAACAAATATCGTATATTAAAGCATGTATGTGGAATCTAGAAAAATGGTATGGACGAACAGGTTTGCAAGGCAGAAGTAGAGACACAGACGTAGAGAACAAACATATGGACACCAAGGGGGGAAAGTGGCAGGGGGGAGGTGGTGGTGGTGGGATGAATTGGGAGATTGGGACTGACATATATACACTAATATGTATAAAATAAATAACTAATAAGAAAAAAAATAACCACTTAGATTTGAGCCCAAGAAAAGTTGGCGACCTCTACCCCAATCACCTTATATGTAATAGGTGCTTGCTGCCGTGCTCTCTATCTCCTGCTCCCTTGTGACCTGAGATGGAGGACTGCCCTTCCTCCAGCTCATCGTGCCCCCCACCCCCTGTTTCTGGAATTTGTGAGTATTAAACCTTGTAACTTTACTTCCTTTGCATCAGTATGTTGAAACTGTGCCTTCAATCAAAACTACCTGGGGTAGTGGGAGCTTGGATGCTGACGGAGCTCTGCTCCTGTGTGGGTGGCTTGTGCCTCCTCAGTCACAGGTCATAATCTGCATTTCTTAATTTAATAAGCCAGCTACAGCCCCACGCAACACAGTAGGGCCCAGAAATCTGTGTTTTAACAGTCTTCTTTATCATTCTGTTGCATACTCAACAATTTTTTTGATTGCATTTGAGCACCTGTTCTTAATTTTAGCTGCATATTGTAATCACCTGGGGAGTCTTAAAACTATACTGATGCTTGGGTCTCCCCTCCAGAGATTCTGAATTAATTGGTGCAGTCTAGGGATTGGGATATTTTTTTAAGTTCCCAGGTGACCTAATGTGCATCAAAGTTTGAGAAGCAGGGCATTACAACACATTAGAGTGCATTACACTGCTACACATGCTGGGCCTCTCCACAGATCAATTAAGTCAAAATCTCTGAAGATGGGTCCTGGAGTTATATACATATATATACTATTATACAGCCCCAGAGATTTTATATATATATATATATATAATATACATAATTACATATAAATATGTACACATATATTTTATATACATAAAATAAAGGGGGATACAGACTCCTATGTCTGTCTCAGTTGTGTCTATACTTGAGCAGGGATTAAAAGGCGGTTATATATTAATATTAGCCCCTAAAAGCCCACAAGCCTGACTCTAATACAAGCCTGACTTGGCTGTTAAGTTGCCCTGTCCTATCCCTGCACTGGCTGTCATAGTAGAGATGGTATCCAAAGCGCTTTCTGAAGAAATGAGGAGCACCCCAAACTCCTGGCCAGGAGATGAGCCACTCTTATACCAACCTCAGCAGACCTTGCCCAAGGAGATTGCTTCATCCTCAGATACGATTCATGCTGTTTGAAGAGGGTCATCTTAGGAGACTGTCTTCCTCAAGATGATGACAGCCACCCTCAGCATTTTCCCTTTGCAGTCCAAAGGACTTGGGTTCAAATTCTATTTGGTTTTATTACCTGCCAAGTGAGGATCTTGAATAAGTCATTCTCCTTTCTGAGCCTCCATTATCTTGTTTATGAAATGGAGTTTTGGTGATCAAGTGAAATAATGGGATATCTAATGTGGAAACGCTTTGTAAGTTGTGAAAAGCTGTGAAATATAAGAGGTTGTTATAATGAGGAGAGGTTGTTATAATGAGGTTATTCTAGATGGGGAGACTGGATATGGAGATATGTTAAATTAACCCATCATACAAGGCTTGATAACAATTTTTAGTGGTACAGAGAAAGGAAGCACTGAGGGCTGGTCATCTATCATTGGCAATTGCTAGAGTCTCCTTGGGATGGTAGAGTGGAAGGAGCACTGGACTGAGAGAGTCAGGAGTCTCAGATTCTGGGTCCAGCTGTGTGACTCATTTATTCCCTCAGGAGCTATTCACTAAATACCCCCTGCATGCCAAATACTGTGTTAGGCACTGGAGATTCAGTGGTGAACAAGTCGGTCATGGTTTCCTCCTCCTGGAGGTCTAGAAAAGGAGCCAGATGTGAGTCAGATAACCACATAAATAAAAGTAAAATCCCAACTGTGACAAGTGATATAAATAAAAGGGAAATGGAGCAATGAGTGTATACAATAGCAAGGCTTAATTGAGTTATGGAGCCCAGAAAAGTCTTCCTTGACAATGGGACGGTTTTGTTTTGCACATTTTTAATTGAGGTATAATTTCAATGAATTTTGACAAATGTACACCCAATGTTAACCATCACCCAGATCAAGACATAGAAAGTTTCCGTAACTAGAAAATTCCCGCATGACCATTTCTAGTCAGTCTCCCAGGAAAACACTGAAACTGATCTGATTTCTATCAACATATATTAGTTTTGCCTATTGTAAAAGTTTATATAAGTAGAATCATACAGTACACACTTTTTTGGGGGCATCTCACTTCTTTCTCCCAGCATTATGCTTCTGAATTCATCCATATTATTGCATGTATCAGTAGTTCATCTTTTTTTAATTGCTGGGTGGTACTCCATTGTATGAATATACCATAGTTTGTTTATCCATTCACCTGTTGATAAATATTTGGATTGTTTCCTGTTCTGGGTATTATGAATAAAGCTGCTATGAACATTCCTGTATAAATTATTTCGTGGAAATATGTTTTCATTTCTCTTGGGCAGTGGGGATACAAGAGTAGAATTCCTGGTCACAGGTTAGATACATATACTTTATGAGAAGCTGTCAAATAGTTCTCCAAAGTAGTTCTGCCATTTTCATATGCATACCAGCAGTGTATGGGAGTTGCAGTTGCTTTACATCCCCACCAACATTTGGTATTGTCAGTTTTTTTTTTAATTATTAAATTGAATGTGTTCGTGAAGTGGTATCTCATTATGGTTTTAATTTTCACATTAAGGAGGGATGATTTGAAGCTGACCTCTGAAGGATGAGAAGCAAACCAGGTAAAGAGGATGGGGGTTGAGCATTCTAGGCAAAGAGAACAGAATGTGCAAAGGCTCCAAGGTGAGAAGGAGCACAGCGATCACAAAGAGCAGAAACGGAGTGGGGTGTAGGGTGAGGCTGGTGAGGGAAGTGGTGGGAAGCACCAAACCATTCACCTTCAAGGGATCATGTGGGTCAGGGCCATGCACACACCAGCAGCAACCAGAGTGAACTTAAAAAAAAAAAAAAAAAGGGCTTCTCTGGTGGCACGGTGGTTGAGAGTCCGCCTGCCGATGCAGGGGACACGGGTTCGTGCCCCGGTCCGGGAAGATCCCACATGCCGCGGAGCGGCTGGGCCTGTGAGCCCTGGCCGCTGAGCCTGCGCGTCCGAAGCCTGTGCTCCGCAACGGGAGGGGCCGCGACAGTGAGAGGCCCGCGTACCGCAAAAAAAAAAAAAAAAAAAAAAAGTCCAGACCAAAAAACCAGTAATGTCCTGGACTGCATAAAACCCTAGGAATTTCATATTACTCTGGGAAGTAGGGAGGGAGGCTCATAATGACCAAAATTGAATTTCTTGTCATCTTGGCCAAAAGGTGCTCAGAATGGATTAAATTTGATTTAAAGAAGTGAAAGAAATGAGCATTTCTTGCATGTGACCATCGCAATTGCAAATTCATGCTTACCTCATATGAAAGAGTAGGGTTGCTGGGTGGTGTTGAGTTTTGAGGTTTGAGACCATGAATTTAAAATGATGTCATTCAGCCTGTCTGTGTGATTTCTTTCTCGGGCAACATTCAGCTGCTCAGGTGCAGGGCGTGAAACTTCATCTCAGAGTGTAGTGCTTAGCCAGGTTGTGGTTTTTCCAGAAAAGTATATCGAAGATTGAGGTGGGTAAGGAAACGATTATAATGATGAATCTTGGGCTCTAAACTGGACCAGAAAGGAAATGAGGAATGGACAATGAGAATTTGTGGGGTTAATGGATTAGAGGTCTCAATGAGGTTGAAGAATCACAGCAAATGGGGTCCTAGCACATGGAACTGAAAGCATAGGAGGGTAAATGGACAGTGAGGTATTATATTTTCATATTCCTAAGATGGAGCCTTTTATGAGTGATTAAGGTGTTGAGAGTGTAACCTTGGAAAGGGTGGCTCAGCTGAGTAGGTTTTTGGAGATGAGAGACTAGGGTATTGACTAGATCATCAACATGGATGCTGAACTCACCCACAGAGTTCAAGGATGGTGCTAAGAGATGGAAGGAGCAGGGAAAAAAATTACGTTGGTGGGTCAGATGACAGCAATCAAGATGGGCAGGGTGGTATATCTGAATGGAAAGAACTTCAAAGGAGCAGATCTTTGCAGAGGAGGGAGAAACCATAAGGAAGTTCAAAGTCAACTCTATTAACACTACTATCATCTTCACTGGCATCCTTCCAAAGACAATGAACCACACCAAAACAAACAAATCAACCAACCAACCAACCAACCCACCCAGGAAAGCCTTTCAATTGGGAATGCTTTATTACAGGTCTTGCCACCAGGAGGCACTATCAATACTGGAAAGCCAGACCTCCAAGCAGTCCCTGGAGGCCAGGAAAATGTGTCTCAGCCTGACCACTGAGGACCCCTAAGGGTTCTTATGAGATATTACAAGGAGCTCAGCCATCCTCCCGCACAGCTGCACTTACCTGTAGAGAGATTTTTAAGTACATGGAAACCTTAAAAAAGAGAAAAAATTTAAATTCCTAGGTTCCTTTAAAGAAGTTACTGAGGGCTTCCCTGGTGGCGCAGTGGTTGAGAATCCGCCTGCCGATGCAGGGGACACGGGTTCGTGCCCCAGTCCGGGAGGATCCCACATGCCACGGAGCGGCTGGGCCCGTGAGCCATGGCCGCTGAGCCTGCGCGTCCGGAGCCTGTGCTCCACAACGGGAGAGGCCACAACAGTGAGAGGCCCGCAAAAAAAAAAAAAAAAAAAAAAAAAAAAAGAAGTTACTGAGTTATTGGAGGTTTTGGTCTTCCCCTAAAAGGGTGTCTAAAAGTACAGCTACTAGCACATGGGATTTGAGGACGTTTTCTTCTAGGTAAAAAGATTCCTCATAACTGCAGGTTTTGAGAGTTGATGGTAACATTGTACTTAAAGTCTTCTTCCTGAATCACTTTTTGTAAGAAGCATGACATAGTGGGAAGAGCACAGGGCTGCAGTTAAAGTTGCAGCAGCAGCAATAGTATTTATTATCATCGTCATCAACATTTGAGTGTCTACATGAAACAGAAACTGATCTAAACATTGCACATAAATTTACTCATTTATTGCTCTGATAATCTTATGAGTTGAGTACGTACTATCATTAGCATCATTTGACAGATAAATAGGATCCAGAGAGACAGGTCACTTGTCCAAGCCACAGCTAGTAGATGGTGGTGGTAGTAGTGGGATGGAGTTGAATTTCATCTTTCCCCTAATCAGAATAGTACAAGTTATGCAGGAGAAAACACCTTTGAATCTCAGTAGCTTAAGTCAACAGACACTACCTGTTGTACACGGGCTGTCTGGAGGCCTGGGCTTATCATGCTAACTTAGGGACCCAGGCTGACATAAGCTTCATTTTGACACATGCCAGTGATCATGATCACTGATAACCATGCAGGGAAAAGAGTATGCTATGGTGTCTGCAACTGAAATGAAATGCTTCTGCTTGAAACTGATGCATGTTACTTTTCACTGGCCTGGTGGAAGCAAGTCACATGCCACTCCCAACTTCAAGAGGACAAGGAAAGGCACTCCTGCCGTGAGCCTAGAAGGAGGCAAACCAAATTTTTTGGTATTAATGATTACCAAAACCATTCAAACCCTGGGTAATTTATGCTCTCTCCACCTCAGTTTCCCTACCCACTAAATGAGCACAATCATTTTGTAAGGATTCCTTGTTGTAAGGACCCCTAATCAAATGGGGATTTTGATGATGAGGCAGGATGGCTGCATCTGACTGAAGCTTCCATCAGCTGAAAATCTTGGTCCCACCACAGGCAGCCCTGTAGCCCTTCATCCAGAGCTGTCTGCAGAATGGCCTTTGTCCAAAGATACATGCCAACCTTTTTGTCACTCACACACCTGAGTCTTTAAGGATATAGTTTCATTTCAATCAACAACATGCCATGACTGTAGCTTGCTAGAAAGCTCAGTGTGGAACCATCAGCTGTCTGGTTCATGTTGAAAGCTTGAGTCCACTTTGGCTTGAGAGTGTGAGGGTCATGGTGAATGCGCCTTCTTCTAGGTTCTTCAAGTTTTCTCTTCGAATTGAGTCAGGTCACCGGGACTGCTTACTTGATTCCTCTCAGTTTCACTCCACAGACACTCCCCAAGATGTCTGTTCTGAGTCAGGGATGAGCTAAGCCACAGAAATCCTTTGCCAACCAAGGACTGACAGAGCTCAGGGTAGTACCAAAAATACCCTGAAAAAGGGCATTTCCCAAACTTCCATGCAAACAGTTGTGACCACATTGCCAGAGCACTCAGCTGGCTCCTTTCCTATGGGTCGTTTAGCTATGCAATCATTTGTCCTCTTCCTCCCTCCTCTGATAAACTAGGCTGTGAACTTCGTGAGAGTGGGAACTACTTTTTCATGCAGGTTTCACATCGGATGTGAAAACCTGGTACAGAGTAGGTACTCAATGAATGTTCACTGCACAAAAATGCTTCTGAAGATTCTTCATATAAGTTAATACAAGATTACTTCCTTGTAGAATTTAGTGCCTAAATTGTCTAACTAACAATTAGTCTAGTTGAACTTCAGGCCTGAGATTCTAAGTAGCTAAAATAAGGCCAAAATGGGGGAGGGGGAATAGAAGGGCGAGGAAAAGGAGGACGTTCCACGCTGAGGGAGCAGATGTAGAGGCAGTAAAGCACAAGGTAATACCAGGCACGGGGAGTACATCATTTAGCCTAGAAGGTTAATACACGGGGTTAAAATGGGAGGCTGAAGCCAGATGCCAGTAGAGGGTCTAAGGTCAAAGTCCAGAAGGAAGAAACAGCAGGACTTTGACAGGGAACAATGAGAGGAAGGCTTAAAAGAGTCGGTGTTGCATTAAATTTTGCAGCCAAGGGCTCCAACAACTGAAAGGCAGGATGGGCGGAGAAATATATTCCCAAAGCTTCCTCTTATTTATGTGCCCTCCCCGCATTCACAGAGGAATAAGCAGAATGCAGACTTCTCCCTTCCCCAGGGCCGAGAAGAGGAGCTCCGCCTCTCCCCGTCACGTGGCCAGAAGCGCCCCTGGCACGTGACCTATCTAGCGCTAGGCCAATCAGCCTCTGCAGGGGCGGGAACGCGGAGTCCGAGGGGCAGGAGGATCGATTGAGACCGCCTCTTCTCGCGAGCCTTGACGCCGTTGCTCCTCAGCCGCCCACGGCCGGGAGCGAAGGTCTCGCGAGGCTTGGGCGCTGCGGCGGTAGGAGGAGGACGGGGAAGGACGGAGCCGAGCCACGGCTGCCTCCCTCGCTCTCTCCCTCGCGCGCTCGCCTGCCCCCTCCCTCCCTCCCCTCCCTTCCCCGGCCCCGGCTCCGGCCTCGGCCCCGGCCCCGGCCCGTTCGCCGTTCGGTCTTCTGCAGTGAGAATGTTGGGCTCGTCGCTTCCCAGTGCCCTGGCCCTCTCGCTGTTGCTGGTCTCTGGCTCCCTCCTCCCAGGGCCAGGCGCCGCTCAGAACGGTAAGCGGGGCGCCGGGGGCGGACCGGGCGGGGGCTGAGGGAAGCTGGGGGCCGGAGAGGGCCGTTCGGGGCCCGAGGAGGTGGTGGAGCCAGGGGAAGGGGGGCCGGCGGTCGGAGTCTGGGGGTCTACGGGCCCGAGAGGAGCAGATGCCGGTCGGGAGTTCGAAGAGGCGCGGGTGTGAGGACCGGAGGCACCTATCCGAGAGGTGGGGGCGTCCGGTAAGAGCCTGAGGTGTTGTTGACTTAGAGGCTCCACGTCGTGGGGCTTGTCGCTCCGAGTCGGGAAGGGGACCCCGAGGAAGCCGACGTGAGGAGCTGGCGTAGCGGGGGCGGCGAGGAGGGGGCGCAGCGTTTAAAGGCGGCACAAGACAGGCATTTGTGTTTAAGGTGACGGAGAGTGGTGTCAGGCTCCCCAAGAGAACACTGGGGTCACTGGGGTCGTCCAGGGTTCTAGTGGGGCCCCGTAAGACTGGTGACATCCTTAAAAAATAAGAGAGACGTGGGGGGAAGGGAGTACTGAAGAATACTGAGCAGAGTACTAGAGCCTTAAGGAGGGGGTAAAGAATTAGGGAGCCTTGGCTGTGGAGGTGGAGGGAAGGTGGGTGGAAAGCCAAGATAGTGGGTTGACTGCAGTAGGTGATCTGGAAAGAGGAGCGGCAGTGGCTCTAAACGAGATGGGGAAAGAGAACTGGGTTTACTAAGGAGGGTGGAGTGTTGGGCATTCTAGGGTAGTGGTTGGGAGAGCAAAAAGGAGTTTCTAAATAAGGAGAGGAAAAAGGAGCAGAGGATGGGGAGAAAGGGTTGAAACTGAGGTAGGGGGAATTATTTATTATAGAAATAAGGGTTTCTGGCTATAGAGATGGGGGTGGGGGAAGACAGAAAATAAGGGAAGGGAGTAAAATGCAGGAAGCCGGGGGTGTAATGTTGGTTTGCAGTGTGGAGGATATGTTAGGGAAGGGAGGAGCTGAGTTTTGGCAAGTGCTGTTTGATATTGGTTGGGGCCTTTGGGAAGGCAGGGACACACAGCTGAAACTGCAGTGGTGGGATTGAGAGCAGTCACTGGAGAGAGAGAGAGAGAGAGAGAGATGGAGGAAGTGGGTTTTTAAGATCGAAAAGTTTCAAGACAGAAGAGACATTATTTCTGAGGAACATAAAAGTAGTCCCCGGGATGTGTGCAGGGTACAGTGGAAAGGAGAGAATTGGGTTTTGAACTGAAGTTTTTAAGAGAAGATGGAGAAATGGTGGGGAAGCATGGTGAGGGGGGATCTAGACAAAAAAGATTCCGATTTTTAAAGGTATGTGTTACAATTCAGCTGCTGAATTGATCTTTCAGAGATGAGATTAGAAATATTGTGAACCCGTTTCTGCTCTTGTGGAAACAACCTTTAAGAGGTTTAAAAAATATTTTTATAGGAAAAAATTTATGAAGGTGAACTCATACATGACTGTACTGAAGAGTGAACTATACTTTTGTTAATTCTTCGGTGTTTCTTTGTTGTTATGCTAGAACAATTTAAAATTACTCTTGGAATAGCTGAAATTAAAATGGCTTTCATTTAAAAAAGCGAATGGAGTTAAGCATTCTAAGGAGAATCTAGGCTTAAAATGCTGAAGATTACAGTGAAAATATATCAGTAAAGATGGAAAAAGCATCAGTTAAATGTGTTTGTCATACCAAATTGTATAAATAAAATCTTATGTATGCTTCATGGCCTTGAATTATCACTGCAGGGGTCAGGAAGGAAACATTTTTCTGTCTCTAGCGTTGAATATATGAAGCATATTGGGTATTTTCCCTATTTTCCTCCAAAGCATGAGGCCACTAAGGAAGGCAAGGTAGAGTTAGTTTGATTTGTCTTATCAGTTTTTAGTCTGTGTTAACAATATGACTTAAGCCTAATAATTTCAGCTCTTCAATTTGTGTAAAAAGCAAGGTTTCATTTGGCACAATAGGTGAGAGATTTTTGATCTTAACATGTTCAATCTCTGTGCTGGCATACCTTCTTCAAAAATTTATAATACGGTGAAATTGTAGTTTCTTAGCAACTAAAGCAAAGTTTTTGGATGGGCCTACAAAGACTCATCTGGCTATTCTCAGTGATATGTGTTCTAAATACAGCATAGTGCAGCCTTTTCCTTGAAATGAGCTTGAATTCAGTCACATGACATGACTGGTGAAGTGAAGCTGAGCTTGTAGTTGACCCAAATGAATGTAAATTTAATTCAAGGAAGAAATGGCAATTTTTTTGAGTTTTAGTCCATGTAGGTAAGGATGCCATTTTATAGCTTTCTATAGCATGTCTGTAAGATTAAAGCTTTCAATTGGTAATAGCTCTACAATCGTCTGACCTCATGTCATGGAGTTTGTATTTTCTTATAGTGTTTTTCAGAAATGGATACTATGCTCTGGATGATCTTGAAAAGTTGGATTATCTGTTTAAAATGATGACTTTTTAAAAAACGTCCCCAAACCGAAGTATTTCTGGGTTGAGTATGTGGTAGTTTAGACTGAGGATAGATGTTTTTTGTTATTCCTAAAATGAAGAATTTGGACTAGATGACTCTCAAGGTCTCTTCTAGCTGTGACCCATTACCATAGGGATTCAGGGTTTTTCATTCAGATAGAATTTGTTTCCCATCCAAATAGTTAGACTTGTAGGACCATAGTTTCAAGTAAAATCCTATTTAACGTGTCATTTTTAAAGGAAGAAACCTGTCCTAAAATATAACCTTCCTGGTAAGACTTTGAAAGCTTTAGAGTGAAATTAAAATTGAATAAGTTTAAACCAGACAGTGTTATGATGATCAAGAGCACAGACTTTGGGTCCTGATAGACCTGGGTTTGAGTCCCATCTCTTGGTAGCTGAGTGACCTTGAGTAAGATGCTTAATACTTCCAAGTCTCAGTTTTATCATCTGTAAAATGGGGTTTATAATAATGCCAATCCTCTAGGGATGATGTGAGAATTAAATGAGACAATGACCATAAAGCAGTTAGGTTTCTGCCTGGCGTATAGTGAGTCTCAGTAGGGAGTAAATTTTTACTATATGTAACACTTGTTACTATATGTAACGTATGTTACTATATGTAACATATGCTACATTACTATATGTAGCATAACAATACTATATGTACTAAATGTTTGCTTACTATAGTGAGTAAATGTTATCTATTACTATTATTATCCTTTAAAAATACCATTACTAATTATTTTTCTTCATGTGTATATCAAGCATTTAATTGTTAATGCTGCTCACTGTCATCTTGAAAAAAGTTAAGTAGGCCATTTGAAGGCCCCAGCTTTGTGCTTTTTGCTTATGTAACTTTTTTATAAAAGTGACCAGCTGTGCTGCCTCTGCAATTGTAGATTCTGGTGAGGAAGTTCATACTTCCATTTCACTGTCTGGGAGATTTCATGGTTTTCTTTCTCTTTCAGTGAACTAAATATCTTTTCATGGCTAGGTAGCACCTTTTCATAGCATCTCATTGTTGTGAATAAGAGAAATAGAATGTAGTGCCTGGCACACAGTGAAGTGTTGGAGATGTTAACTGATGAATGAATGTGAATTGTAAAAATGTAATATATTCATACTGAAAATATAAAAATAGACAATTAACACTGTTTAGAGGGAGAAGATGAGTCGAATGATCTAAAATGAGTTTATTAATGATCTAAATTTTAAGAAACCATTTTGCTTGGGTGATAGTAGATAGTTCTGAACATTGTGCTTTGTAACAGTGCCAGTATTTGCATTAGATGATTCATGAATCTTTTTCTTTTCTGTCAAGTGCTGTTTGCTTCAGTGGTTTGGCAGTTTCTTTCCCAGAGTATGTTTTTAGACGTTTGCTATTGATAGTGCATCCCTCCTTTGGGTGAACTAAAATGAGCAATGGACGACGTGTTATCTGTAGCAACTGTGGCACAAATGACATGCCAAATATCAAGCAGCAAATCTTAACATAATTAGTCCAAATAAGATTTTAAATGAC
This sequence comes from Physeter macrocephalus, assembly GCF_002837175.3. NCBI lineage: Eukaryota > Metazoa > Chordata > Mammalia > Artiodactyla > Physeteridae > Physeter > Physeter macrocephalus. The sequence continues at coordinate 65,226,544 of NC_041224.1, read as the reverse complement.
CAGAAGAAACTATTTGCCTTGGAATTTATTAGCATTTCCTAAGGAGATCGTAAGCCTCCAGACTCTCAGGCAGCTGACAACAGTGTCACTACTGATGTAATGAAGCACCCAGGCATGAGAAATTGGTCAGGGGACCAGGGTGGTAAGGCCGTTACAACGTCAGGATCTGTTCCTGGGCTCTAGTCTTTGTTCTTCAAGATTCCTGGATCCAAATTAGAAAAAGATGCAGGTAGGTTTTTGTGTTGTCAGACATAACAGAGCTTAACGTGTTAGTATACCAAGGTTTAAAACAGTAAAAGGCAGTAAAAGCATTTATATGTAAATGTACCCTACAGTCCAAACATTTACCATAAATTAAGACTGAAGTTCATTACAGGTCTGACTTTGTGTGAGTTATACAGATCCTCATGAAAAATTAGACTGTTTTGTCTTGAAGGAATCCTTTGATTTTTCTCATTAATACAGTTTTAATGTGAAACATTTTCTCCTCTAGTGGAGTATACCTTTAGACATTAATAAAAGACAAAATGTAATTGTATTGTCTTTATTTTTTTAATAAAAGTAAATATTTAACTGGGCCTGCAGAGATGACCAGATATGACTAGAAAAGTGCTCTGTCAATTTGGACATTGTTTTTCACTTATTTAGTTTGAGCTGCTTTTTCAAAGTAAGATGTTTCATATTTAAAATCTGAAATTTTGCTGGGTCTATGTAAAGGTGTTTTTTCAAGACAATTTGGGAAGGAGATAAGGTGTTAATATCAATACAAATGAAGCATGTAGGAAAATAATGAATGAGACTGTTTTGGATATCTCACAGGAGATGTTCAATAAAAGCTTGAATAAAATTATGCAAAGAAATTTTGGAAGAAGTGAATTGTATGAAAAAATTTCTGAGGCAGTCTATTCAGTTTGTTTACAGTGAGCACAGTCTGGACAGGATCAGAAGTAGAGAATGAAGTTATAAGAGAAAAGACAGAAGAAAGGCTATAGTAATAGTACAAGGAGAAAAACAGGAAGCAAGAATGAGGAATGAATCTTCCTTTGACAAGCATCTGGAAAAATAGAATCTGTTAGAAAGAATAAATAGACCAGGGTCCTCTAAAGTATATCCGAACATCAAAATTAAAATATGTAATGATGCAAAATCACTGCCTGTGAACAGTTGGCCTTGCTTTCAGTGTTCCTCTTTAAACAAAACACTATCATTTTACATGAATTTTTATAAATGCCATTGATGATATGGAGCTTAATTTTAAGCACCTTAGATAATGCATTTTTAAATTGTGAGGTTCTTGTGGATTTTTTTTTCCCCCGGAATTCCTAATTTTAGTTGGTAAAGATTAGCTTCGTGAAAACAGGAAACTTCTCCAGTAAAACTAGTTGTATATAAACTGGTGCATTTTATAGGCTTATGTATATAGAAGTAAACTTCTCACTGAATTTAAAGTAAAATACTGTACTGATCCTATGTAAAAACATTATTCCAAAGGTATTGATGTTTACATTTAAAAATTGAATACACAAGTAAATTGTATGTTTTTCAGGTTTATTCAAGAGTCAGGATTTGTACAATTCCAGTTTACTATGTTGTCTAAAATTGAAAGTAGGCCTGATTTTTTTGTTGTTGCTTGCTTTTGTGTATATGCAAAAATAGACGTTTATTAATCAAAATTAACGAGGTTACTTTTTCGTTATTGTTGAGAACTTTTAATTGGTCTGTGTGGAAATGGGGGTTTACTAAATACTTAAAGAATTCCCCTAGGTATCTACATTTATTTGCATACAGTAAGTCAGTGGTAGATTTATTTGGTGTTCCTCACACATCTACTGTTTTTTTTGTTTTGTTTCTTGTTTTCATTGTGTTTCAAATTAAAAAAACCTAGTCTTTATCTCTTCATTAAAGCTGTGGCTGGCTTTGATGGAAACATTGTGTTAAGTTCCTTGTACTGAAAAGTACTGAACGGTATTCTTTTGCATTTCTGGAAACAGTTATGGAATGTTTTAAGACTAACCTTCTTTCTAAATAATCTTATTTACTGCAACCTTATGGTATGCTTTATGGTTTTTTTCCAGAAGTATGTCAATTTGGATATGCTTTGCTTCCCTTTGCTTTGTCTTGATTTATATCATTGTTACACCCAAGTATTGCTTCAAATTGACTAGACAGTGAAATATAATGAGATGATTTGAGATCACTCTGAAGGTGTCAGGATTCTGTATATTATGTAAGGCTCTATTATTAGAAAACATAAAGTTCCAAATTGCACCCGTAGTTTTAATCCTATCCAAATGTATACTCACATTCTGAAAGTGATTAAGTATAAAATACAAGACAAAATGTCAAGTCCTTTCTGACAGAATACTAACAAGGCAAAATGTTCCATATGCAGTAAGATACATTTAAAAAAAAGTGAGAGTGTGCTTGCATATATAAATTATGTCATCGATTTTTCTTTTCTTCCTGATGATAGTATTTGTAAACCACTAGACTACATGATGTGTAAATTCCCTCCAGTTCTAAAATTACACAGTGCTGTGGACCTTACAGTTTAGGTACTGCTTCTAATGGTTAAAAGGCCTAGAGAGAGAATACTTTGTTTTAATAAATTTTTTGAAACTAACTTTTTGGAATTAAGGAAAATTGACTTTGAGGCCATGCACTGTTTTGAAATCCAACTGCCTGTAAACCTACTTCAGACAACACTTGTAGTTCATGTTTCAAAGAAGGCAGAAGGGTGTCTGTTATAGAGATCGCATATTAAGCTTGCTAGGAAAATTGCCAGTGTGAATTAAACAATTAAGAAATGAAAATCACTGCCAGGTAGGTAGATATTTTGTGTTCTCTTTGTTGGTTGAAAAGTAGTTGACTGTTGAAGAGGCAGTGAAGCACACTTAACTAATTGTATTTTTATGTTATCCTTTGAGGAGTTTTGCTTTCTGTTTATGAATTAATTTCTCCTGTCCCTATGCATTTGTTAAAGACCTGTAAACCTGTCCATTATAGTTGAACAGGGCAACCCAAGTGTTACCTGAATTAAATCTGAGCAAGTTTGTAGATTGATATTCCTTAGAAACAGAGTGTCAAAGTCTCAGTTTATAAATTTATTCGTTATACTACCTTATTGGGTAGGTTCATTTCCTATTTTTTCTTTTTTACATTTTGTTAGAATTTCAAACATTAGCAAGTAGAATGAATAATATAATAAACTCCCATACAATCATCATGTAGTGTCAACAGTTATTAGCCACATCCTTGCTGCTTATTAATTTAAAAATAACCTGAAAAATTAACATTACAAACTAAAATTTTCTAGGTGCTGAAATGTAGTTAGTTAGGGATTAACTTACATTAGTAAAATAGAAATAATTTGGTTCATATGTAATTATGTTGTAATGACTGTAAAAATATAAAAGCCCTTTAGCAAAAGGCTTTCACACTTTTGTCTTGACCCAGATAAAGAAATAGACTTTGTGACTAAGTATATGCAGAAATATGTAACGTTTTGTGAAATAATATCTTTCCTTATTCTGTAATGTATTTGAAGGAAACCATTGTGACCTTCTAAATTGATTTCGTAATTCATTAACAGGCGATGAGACTCATGTTTGAAAAACAGAGCATTTTCAAGTATGGAGTAGTTTTGTTTTATTTTTATATACTATGTAGTCTGAAGCAATATGATGATTTTTGTAAACATAAGGACTTTAACGAGGCATTTATCAGTAATATCAACATGTACTGTTATTAGTCGTCATTAGTAAAGAAAATATAGCATTGTTTAATTAATGTTACCCATTATATAATATTGATTCCCCCTCTCCATTTGAATTTCAGGAAAAGGGAAAGCTACAATAATTTGAATATCATAAGCAAAGCACAAGTTTCCCAGTATGTTTAGTTGTCCTTTCTTTTAAATTAGCACTTATAGTCATTATTCCCTAGCCCTACCTTTGAGTTATTGCTTGAGTACAGGACTGGGAGCACTACAATTTATTCTGAGCTGAATGCTTACTCTGATGCTGTGTCTGAGGCACATTTCTGCTGAGTACAGAATGACTTGAACACTGGCCAAGGGAAGAGATGGAAAGCAGAACCATCACTGAAGAGTCATTTGCCTTTCCTGTTTAAGATCCTAGAGTAGCAAGTTTATTTTCTTATTTTTAGACATAGCTTCTTGAAGGAAAAAAAGGCAAGATGTCCTGTACTGTGTTGGCAACTATCTGTGAAATAATTTTCAATCCATAGATTGAATGAGTATGTTAAATTTAATTTAGGATTTTTTGATTATACAAGTTTAACAGGTTGGAAACCATTGTGGAGCACCTGGAAAAAATAGCTAAGCAGCTCCAGCATGGAAATATCGTTTATGCTGAATCTCAAGGAAGATGAAATAAATGGCCTTAATGCAAACCAGGAAGCTGGAAAAGAGCAAGTATAAAGAGGTTTCAAATAACTTGCAGTGAACTGTCATTGAATTACCCTTAGACAAAGAAGATAGTGATCACATATCAAAATTATGGTTTCTATTTTCTTACTAGGATTGAACTCCAAGTAATTACGAACACTTTCCAACCACATTTAGGAAAAGGTGCAGGTAGTTCTACATTGATGGTAGCATGAGACTTAGGAGAAAAGCCTGAAGGAGCTAAAATTAGGAAAAGGGAGCACTAGGGGGATGTGATTATCTATTAATACCTTCAAGGTAGCAGCGTAAATGAAGTAAGGGAATTAGGCAGTCTCCAAAGATGGATGGGCTGTATCAAAGAGCAGTGGCCTAGACCACTGGGAAGAAAAGCATAGGTTTAGTATTAAAAAGGTGATTTAAATGAAACTAGCAGAAGAATAGAGTTATTTGCAGTCACTCATAGTTAGAGCCATTATAAGTAGGGCAAAGAGCTGGTTGACAGGGACCTCATAAAACAAGAGAGTATCTCTTTCTGTTATATCTATTACTTGTTTAGGAGCTCAAGAGGAGAAAATAACCCTTATGGGAATGAATAGGAAATGAGATGGGCTTTCCAGAAGTTTTTTTTTTTTTTTTTTTTTTTTTTTTTTTTGCTATGCCACTCAGCTTGCGGGATCTTAGTTTCCTGACCAGGGATTGAACCCAGGCCTTCAGCAGTGAAAGCGCAGAGTCCTAACCACTGGACTGCCAGGGAATTCCCTTTCCAGAAGTTTTTAATGGTCAGAAATTAGTTTGTTTCTAACTCTAAATTTCTATGATTATGAATTCAAGAAAAATGGTAGATTAACTTTGGAATCCATTAAAGTAGCTTTTAAGACCTGCCTGTAAACAGGATTCTGCTTATTGTAACCTTCATAAGCAACTTTTTTGTTTAGTTATCAAAAATCTACACTGAAATTTTTCCAATCTCTGTTTCACACACAGAAGCATAAGCTTTGTAAGAGTTCATTCACTAGACTGGATGGAACTTAGTAAAAGTTTAACCTTTGGCTCTTAGAAATTAGACTTTTCTTTTGTGTGGTAAATTTTAGCTATGAAGAAAGGCTTATCATCAGGAAATGAGCACTTCCAGACTAACTCTTAAGGCTTCTCAGTCAAAATACTGCTGTGACAGAAGCCCCAGCCTCTTTTATGAGTGGAGCTGGTGCTGCAATACTTTAGTAGAGATGGGAGCTCACTTTAATTAGCTCGAAGACTGTAGGGTTGCTAGGTAAAATGCAGGACACCCAGATATATTTGAATTTCAGATAAACAACTAAGAATTTTTATTTCGTACATCTGGTGATCCTAGAAGAATGTCTTTTTTGCTGTTTTGACCTTCCATTTAGAACTTAACAAAGAGTCTTGTAATTTGGTGAGTTTTTGTGTATTAAAAGAAACCTTTAAAAAGTAGGTTTAATATGAGCAAAATCATGTTACATTGCAAATTTTGTATGAGTAAGTGTAGTTTAGGGTAGTATTATTTTATTCTGGTTACGTCACATTTCTATATGTTTTTTTTTTTGCAATTCTGCTACCTTACATTTGACAGAGTACGTTTTTCATTTATTCTCTAAAAATTAAAGCTATTTTCAAGAAGGGTGTGAGGAGAGGGCCTCAGGCTGGTGTTTTTTTTTTTTTTTTTAGCAGTTCCCCTTTTCTCTCCTTACCTAAAATATTTTAAAATTTAGGGCACTATTGCCTGAGGGTACATGATAGAGATGTTTCTGGGGCTTTTGGTTCAAGGATTGTCCTTTTTCAGTTTTTGCTTAGGGGCTTGGAACATATTTGCATTTTTGTCTTGAAAGAAGAAAAGGAATGAATGAAGATGTGACTGACCACACCCTTTTCTTCCTAGTGGGTTCAGAATAGTTTTAACTTGCTTAATTATAACCACCCGATTTAGAGAGTCAGGGAAAGTGAATGAGGGGTGTAATTGCTTTATTGTTAAATTTCAGTACTAAGAAAAAATCATGGTTTCATTAGATTTATTGTAAGGTCTTTGATCAGAGGTATGTCACTGTGTCAGTCATTCAGTATAAGAGATCTACCTTCTTTTCTTTTGGTGTGGACTGGGGTGAGGTGGCTATAAGAATAATAACTGAACAGTGTAATAGGCTTCAGGGTCAATGATATTAAGTAACATAAAGCATAATCATAACTATACTTAAACATTTATTTGAAATATATTTAAGGCAGTTTTAAGAAGTATTAAAAATAACTCATGGTTTTGATGAAACTAGAAAATTAGTATAGTTTAAATTTGATGCCTAAACTGAGTTGGAGACAATAGTACTGGATAAGTAAATTGATACAGTCTGTCACCCTTGTAAAATGTAAATAAAAACTATGTTCAAAAGGTCGTTTTGTGGGGCAGTTGCATGGAAAGAGCACTGGATTTGGCAGTAGCCTTGAATTCTATTTCAGTTCCCGTGGTTTCTATTTTTTAAATTAGTATAATACTTAATCTGTAGGGTTTTTATGAGATTAGATGATAATGTATGGAAAGTGCTTTATAAACTGCTTTACTGTGGAGTGGCATGTATGTATAGCTTTGAACTATAGGGCCTGGTACTTATAAAGTGTTTACTTTTAATACGTTAACTACAACTCTGGTAGTGAAAGAGGAAAATAAAGTTCTAGTGAGAAGGGCCAGATTATTTCAGGGTTGGTTTTATGACTATATCATATCATAACATGTGCATTTTAGATGGTTGTTACCAGACTAGCCTTTTCACTGAATTATCTCCCTCTACTAGGGAAGGTCAATATTGAATTTTTTATAATCTTTGTTACGTACCTCCCAGTACTGTTCTCAAGTTAAACCTAGTTACAGGGACACCGTGTTACCCTTCATCCTTCTTCTCTCCCTCCCCCAGGTATGTGACAGAAAGCAATGTCAGGTATCTTTCTTGTCTTGTATCTTTCTTGTATCCTCTCTTTATAACACATTTTTGTAACTCGACTTTGCTGTCCTGAAGTGAAATTCATAGGTGTTTTAACCTACATATACACTATTAAGAAAAAATATATATATATAATCCCTTGAATGTAATATAAAGGAGAAAATAACTTGGTAAAATATTTATTCAGTAGTTCAGTCTAAATGCTCAGGCATGACTACACAGGAAGAGAGTGAAGTAGTTTGCTGTTTTTGTCCATATGTAGAAAAACCAGGAATGTGACAGCTACAAGTGCAGGCTTAGTTGTGCTGTAATAGTGACTCAGATATCACAGGTGGCATTGCTGTTGATAATGTGATTTTCTGAAAAGGTGAACAACTCTTGGTAAAGTTCCAAATGAAGCAAAAGTACAATCTATCCTCACTTTACATAGTAACTGCATTCCTGGAAAGTTGAATGATGATTAAAACCATGCAAGAATACTTTGTGGTGTATTTAAAACAGAGTTAGGTTCTAGGCTCAGACCAAGTTTTCATCTTGAATGTCATTTGAAAGTTGTGTAGGAAGAGGGACAATTCTTTGTTGTGCAAGACTTTTTCTACTTTGTGGGATATTGAAGATCCCTGGTCCCAGCCCACTAAAGGCTGGTAATGCTATTCCAATCATTGTGTTAACCAAAAATATACCCACAAATTTTCAGAATGCTCCATAAAAGTCAGAGCAGCCCCTGTTGAGAATACCTCCATTTTGTGTCTGCACTTGTAAGTATCCTCTGATAAAAGATTACAGCACCTAATTCCCAGAACAACCCCTGGTCAAAGCCACACCTCTTCTAGGAATGGACAGGCAAGGAGAGCAGCTGTTCACTTGTTTTTATTCTTTTTGTTGACATGCATTAAAGCAGGGATTGCAAACTCGTTTACCATAGGAGCTAGGCAAGTACCGTTTGCTGAAGTGGAGAATAAAATACATGCTTTGACTGAAAACACTGAAAGCTGGCCTTTTAAAAATACTGTGCTGGTCAAATAAAACTGTCAGTGGGCCTGCGTTTTGTGTCCTCTTCACCAAAGAATTATGATATGGATTTTGAAGCCTAAGAGATTGGATTGGAGTCTTGATTTTTGCCAAGCCTCTTACTTTGTTTCCTCATCTGTTTATTTGGAATAATACATGCCTTCACAGGTTAGAATGAGATTGCATGCATAAATGAACTAGCATGATAGCTGACACAAGATGTATGTTTGATAAGATTTTCTCTCTGCCACTAATATCCTTTCAGTTATCTTGGTTTACTTTTTAATCTGTTTGAAAGCTAGCTATGCTTTATAGTGAAATGGTTATGAAATTTGAAATCTCTAATATGGGGGATATTAGTTGCTTAATTCTAACAGAAACAAGGAAGTAATTAAAATGAAATTTTTAGGTTAACACACAACCTACCTACCACTTAAGGTATTTGGAGCCTGATCATTTTAAGCTATTTGGAGCCTGGCGCTTGTAACACTAAATGTACAGATTCCAAACTATTTCAGTAGAATAGCCTCCTTAGTCTTTGAGGTTAGCGTTCAATCTTAGCAGAGCAATGATCTTTATTTAGCATATTTATTTATTTTTGAAGTGATGTTGGAGCAGGTAATTTTGCTACTACTGCAGTGCTTTATTGCACCATCAAAATTAGATTATGCTATAGAAGTGACATATTTTTATAGTTGTTAAATTTGAGTTAGAAATTTAGCAACATGATTTTTACTAGGAATCTCTGGTGTATGATTTTCTTTCAATTGCCCAGTGAATGTTTTGAAAGCTTTACATTTTCTTGGTTCGTGTAAAATGTTTTAGAGGCATATACGTCTTGTTGTACATCGTTTTCATACTTTAGCAGCAGAAACTGTTTTTTTTTTTTTTTTGCGGTACGCAGGCCTCTCACTGTTGTGGCCTCTCCCATTGCGGAGCACAGGCTCCGGACGCGCAGGCTCAGCGGCCATGGCTCACGGGCCCAGCGGCTCCGCGGCATGTGAGATCCTCCTGGAACTGGGCATGACCCGCGTCCCCTGCAGCAGGCGGACTCTCAACCACTGTGCCACCAGGGAAGCCCAGAAACTGTTTTTTTAATTTTCATTTTTCTTTAGTAATTAACACAATTGATCTAAATGGTTAAAGCATTACCTGTGCTTTATTTCTTTGTTCCTATCCTCAGATTCTGTTGTTCATCTTTGTTTTCCTCCACAATATGATTTTGAGCCCTATGTTTTAGTGATATGTATATATTATTTTTGTAAGGTCTAACCCCCACCCCCAGTTTCTCCTATCTCAACTTTAGTGTCTTCTTACCCATATCTACTTGGTCCTGTCCTTTCTGGTATCTTCAGTTGTTTCTAGATAAACATTGGCACTTTTAAATTCTCTGTCCTGTTTTATTTGAATCCTTTTGAGGGGCAGAGAGGTAGCAAATTCTATTATACTTCTGATAGACAAAATTTAGCTTAATTGACTGATATTTTTGAGCTCGTGTGTTTGCATATTGTGACTTCTGGGTATTTTTGCTTTTCCTAGTAGCTGTTTAATGGTTTTCTTTATATGGAGATTTTTCTTACATGCTTTTTAAATCTTTTAATCCCCACAGGGTCATAATGTCCATATTTCTCAGAAACAGCTTAGCTAGCCTTTGAGGCCTAGTTACAAAGGAAGTTAATTCCTGAAGGAACTGAGGACATCAAGGCAGAAAGAGTTCCAGCCAGGCAGCTAGTAATGAATATTGATTGTGAACTGTGAGGTACTTGGTGTGGGCTGGTAAATTTTAGTGCTTTAGAGGTAACCCTGCAAGACTACCTCTTACTGTGGAGTGCACATGAAACATTCTGAAATGTATGCCCATGGAGCATAAAATTTGCTACTCCGTGGCAGGTAGACATTAAAATTCACTTATGGGGTGGGCATAGTGTCAGGGGTAATCAGATTTTACAGCTGTAGGATGAAAGGGCAAACTTTGATAAGCATTAAAGGAAAAAAAACCCCATTAGAGTATACAGAGTAGTAGTTCTTAACTCTAGGAACAGCATTAAGCTATAGTGAAAACTGCTCAGAAATAGCCAGAAGTATGAGCTTGTTGGCATTTGTATCTCAGTAACAGGTATGTATATTTTACCAGCTATTTAAAGTCAGAATGGGAAATAATTTGAGTGGAATTTGTTTTTAGTAGTGTCTTAAGAGTGTCACCTTACTATTCTGCAACACTATCCATTTGTCACTGAAAAAGCTCAAGAATTGTATCGAGTCTTAAACTAGCAAAATACACCATTGGAAAAACTTGACAGGCCCAGTAGTACCAGGTGAGCCTGAGGTAACCAGATATATAAGCTTGTCAGCTGTCTCTGCCTAGAATTTAATGAAGTTTTCATCAGGTTGAACTTTCAAAGAATAAATATAGCTAACTATAGGAGGCAATATTAGCAGGCAGAGGTGATGACTCTTCCTACCTTGGATAGTGATTAAACAACATTTTGACATGGAATTATTTAATTTAAAATTTTGAAAAAGAAGGAAAGTTATTGGATTTTTAAAAATTAGGAAAGGACTTGCTTAACATGATAATTTCAAATTATACTTAGGTGTTTTAAGTAAAATATTAAAGTTCCCCCTTTTACCCCTCGATTCCCACTCCTCAGGAATAAGCACTGTCAGTAGTTGTGTATCTTTTCAAAGCTTGTTCTTTGTAGATATGTCATTTACAGGCTGTAATGCTCTAGTAGTATTAATTATGTTATAATTCATCGTGATATTTATAGCCTTCATTTTTTGAGTATAGTAATTGGAGTGACAGATATTTTCATTTATTTAAGTGTATGGAGCCTCTAGGATACATCTGTTGTTACTGTCACTGAAGGGAATTATGTTGATGACTGAGTTCTTGATATAGAAATTGGCACACTGAGAGGGCCTTTCTCATTCCAAACAGGGAGAAGCTTCATTAAATGGAGAAAGAACAATATATTGCTGTATTTTTATCCTCAGTCGTATTTTTTTGGTGGAAATCTTAAATGTTCATACATTTACTGTTTAGCCATGGAAATAATTCCTGGGACCACTCCACTAATTTTTTTTTTTTTTTTTTTTTTTGCGGTACGCGGGCCTCTCACTGTTGTGGCCTCTCCCGTTGCGGAGCACAGGCTCCGGACGCGCAGGCTCAGCGGCCATGGCTCACGGGCCCAGCCGCTCCGCGGCATGTGGGATCTTCCCGGACCGGGGCACGAACCCGTGTCCCCTGCATCGGCAGGCAGACTCGCAACCACTGCGCCACCAGGAAAGCCCTCCACTAATTTTTAATGGAGGCATTCTGTATACAATTTTGCTATCCCTTTTCAAGAGAAGCAGCAATAATTTTTGCTGGTGTTTGGGGCAGTAGGTAAGTAATACAACCTGATCCTCCACCTCATTGTGGAGGTGGAGGTACTACCTAATTGTGGAGTTATGAGATAATGAAGACCTGAAACAAGATAAGTGTACAAATGAGAAGTAATTAGGAAAGAAGAGAATAGATTTAGACTGTTGAGTGAACATTGGGATTTCCTGAGGAATTGAGGAAGGAACAGATTTTAGTAGATGGAACATTAGTGAACAGGAATCAGGAATTTTGGATTCTGGTGAGGGTTTGAAACTACATTACAGCCTCTTTGGACCATGGTATATCTAAGTGTTAGATTGGGGCAAGAATTAGATTTAAGAACTTTCAACCTATAGCAGTAGAAAGTTTTTTCTTTTTATTTAAAAAATAAGTCAAATCTTAATTTGTTAATTAGATAAATGTAGAGCTGTTTGGGGGAGAGGGAATCCTCTAATTGTTCCAAAGAATCCTTAGGGCCTAAGGAGCAGGGTTTTAAAAGTAATGAAATGGATGACCCCTTTGTAGACCTACTTCTGAAGTTTTTGCACAAGGATGTTTTTGGTTCACAGTCTACTTGGGTAGTCTTGATATCTGCTCATTGAAAAAGATCTTGTGGATACTTTGCAAGGTAGATGATTAAAATATTTATACTAATACATGTGTCCATGGTTTAAAATAAGACCAAAAGAAAGATGATCCCTTTAAGGCAGAATCTATCAAATAGCACAAAGATAATATCCTATGCAAAATGGACTTGGTAAACTAATTTTTTTTTTTTTTTTTTTTTTTTTTTTTTGTGGTATGCGGGCCTTTC
>NC_041224.1:65173859-65213908 GCF_002837175.3 Physeter macrocephalus | reverse complement strand
CGAACCCGGTTCCCCTGCATCGGCAGGCGGACGCGCAACCACTGCGCCACCAGGGAGGCCCGGTAAACTAATTTTTATTGCAAGGTTTGTCAGCTTCTTTGTGAGAAAGAGCTACCTGTCATTTGTCCTGAGTTTTGAAATCCAGGAATATGCACTCGATAGGAGAAAACAGAGGTGTACTGAGACCCTGCTTGGAAAAGGATTGAAAGTACTATTATGTTTCATCGCTTGGTGGGAAGAAAATCTTAGGGGTACCAACCACCTTGAAGATCTTCCAGTAAGAACTGGAGAACTACTACTAAGTTCCAGTTTACTAGTTAGGAATGCCAGCTTAACACAGTAAGTCACAGTTAGTAATGTCAAATACTTTTTAAACTCACAGGCCCACAGAGAAGTTCCATAGAGGTAAGTTAGATAATTGGGGATGGTGGTGTAGTGATAAAAGCCTGAACTGGTAATGGTGATGAGAAAGAAGTATAATAGAAAATGCTGTGTGACAGTCATTCTAAGATAAAATGTTTTTGAATTAAATAATGTATGTAAGATATTATTTAGTTCTAATTGTCCATAGTAAACAAAACATTGCTGTTAGTGAGGTAGTATAGTATAGTGTTTTGAGCTCTGGAATTATAACTGCCATGGTGTGCATCCTGCCTCTGCACATCTGTAGAATGACAGTACAACCTTAAGGGGTAGTGAATTAAATTATATAATATACTTTGCACTATGCCTGACATATATGAATGATCAATAAAGCTTAGCTGCTGTTATAATAATTTGGTTTCAGAGACGTTCAGTTATGCGTTCAGTAATCTTTTTGGAATGTTCTTTTTTTAAAAAAAAATAATAGAAGATGTCCTACTCCCTGCCCCTTCCCCACAGATGTTTTTCTTAAAGGTTATCTTTTCAAAGAAAGAGATTTCTAGGCTGTTTGTTTTTGATTCTAGGAGGTTTACAGGGAATCTGAACTTCCTTCTTTTTTAGAATTGATGATGGGTAGCATCATTACCTAATTTGAAAAAGAATGGGAAAGTTGCATTTTAACTGTAAAGTAAAATTTCAAATCAGAAACCTGTTTTACACTCAATTTTTATTTCTTTGCCTATTAGTATTAATGGATGCATAGCAAGAAAACAAACTGACATTAGGGATTTGGTTTTTTTTTTTTAATAAAAGTAACTTCTACGAAATCGCTGGTAAATTCAAATATGCCATAGTCTAGTCTCCTAGAATTTATGATTCTCTTGATATTGAGAAAGATGGCTCTGATATGAAAAACTCCCCAGTCAAAGAAAGATGGTTTTATTTATTATACTGTTCATTAAAGTACTCATAATTACTAGTACATTTTAAGTTGTTAATAGGATGAAATTTAGTGAAAGGGTTTTAAGCTTAACCCTTGGTTAATGAGAATTGTGTTTCTCAGCATTCTTTTAGCAAATATTATTGAGTATAATATGTATAGCAAGGAATTGTGGGGATACAAAATTAGAGACATATCCTGGTTTCTAGATGATTTATAATTTGTTAAAATATACTCTTTCTCACAAACACATTATTGCCTCATGTATCTTCATGGATTTATAGAATACTGCATTTCAATTAATTGAGCATTTATAATATATAGATTTATAGAATATTAGAGCTGAAAGGACCTTAGAAATCATCTGTTCCAATCTTCTAATTATACACACAAGGGAACTGAGGTTTCATATTTTAATATATATGTTATATAGTGTTACATATAACCCATGTTATTAAATGGAACGATTTCTATACAATATTTCATTTTAAAAATTTTATTTATTTATTTATTGCTATGTTGGGTCTTTGTTGTGGTGCGTGGGCTTCTCGTGGAGCATGGGCTCTAGGCATGCGGACTCAGTAGTTGTGGCTCGTGGGCTCTAGAGCGTAGGCTCAGTAGTTGTGGCACACAGGCTTAGTTGCTCTGTGTCATATTGCATCTTCCTGGACCAGGGCTCGAACCCGTGTCCCCTGCATTGGCAGGCGGATTCTTAACCACTGTGCCACCAGGGAAGACCCTGTACACATTCTTATACTTTTTTAAAAGTCACAATTTAAATTGATATGCCTAGCATTTTATTACCATGCAGTTTGGCATTCATTTTTGAAACACTATCAGAGAGTACCTGATAAAACATTCTAGAGAGTCAGTCTTGGCCTATTCTCTAGCAGGTTTTATAATTTTGCTAGATATGATAATACTTTCAGACTGCTAAGTAGAGAGCTACCTTTTTCAAATACTGGGGTTCATTGATCTTTGTATGCTGTCTTTTGAAATCAAGGCAGTAGGGTTTGATTATATACTGCATACTTTACAGTAAGGCAAGAGATTCTGGTTAATGGGAAAATTATCTGAACCAAGGGTGGCATAGCTACCAAATAATGGTTGGAGAATGGGGTTGAGGATTTATCAGTTTTGATAGAGGGGAAAAAAAAAAACCTAAGGAATTTGGAGGTGCTTTTGTAGGACCAGATACATTTAAATTTGAGGCATAGCTATTTAACAATCAAAGGGGTTCTTAGAAAATTATTGCTCAACGTTCTTGGGAAAAATTTGTAAATCACAAATATACTGTGTTTAGAATTGGAAGTTAATTGACCTAGAGTTTTACTCTGGGATAACTCCACTCTAATTGCTTGATCTTACACAACACAACCTCCAGGTTTCCCAAAGTAGGGTGATCATAATTCTGTTTGTGCCTATTGCAACAAAATTATTCATAACACCCCTTTCCTTCTTAAAAGTGTTCTCGTTTTGATGATAAATTATGTGGTTATTTTACCCATAAATGTAATATCTGCCCTCGAGTACTTAATGTGATGAACACATATGAAACTTCCTCCTGTACTGGGTAAGATTCTTTTCCTTAAGCTGGGAGATTTCTGTTCAGTGGAGTTAGGAGGGCATTAATAAGGATAGCCTACTGGAGATAGGGTGATCTCAAGGTTTAAGATGATTTATAGGCTAGAAAAGAGCCCTGTGTTTTCTGTGCTTGCATCAGAAACACAACATAGGTGGATGTTACTTAGCTTGTCTGGGCAAAACTGAATTCTCATTGTTCAAAGGTAGTTGTGCACTTATGTATCATTAAAAATTTTATCTGCAATCAGATACACTCAATCCCAAGGGCAAATAAATAAATCTCAGTACATAATTATAAGTATTTTCAGTTAGTATATTTAATTTTTTAAATAGACTTTATTTTTTAGAGTGCTTTTAGGTTTACAGCAAAATTGAGCAGAAAGTAGAGTTGCCACATATCCCCTGCCCGCACGCACACTTACAGCCTCCTCCACTAACACCATCCCTACCAGAGTGGTACATTAGTTACAGTTGATGAACCTACGTTGACACATCATTATCACCCAAAGTCCATAGTTTACGTTAGAGTTTATTCTTGGTGTTGTACCTTCTACAGGTTTTGACAAATGTATAATGCCATATATCCACCATTATTACTAGAGAATAGTTTCATTGCTCTAAACATTCTTTGAGGTCCACCTATTCATCCCACTTCCCCCTTAGCCCCTGGCAACCAGTGATCTTTTTGCTGTTTCCATAGTTTTGCCTTTCCCAGAATGTCATATAGTTGGAATCATATAGTATGTAGCCTTTTTTAGATTTGCTTTGTGCATTTAAGGTTCCTCCATGTCTTTCCCTGGCTTGATAGCCCATTTCTTTTTAGCACTGAATAATATTCCATTGTCTGGAAGTATATTTAATTTTAAAAAAGTGTTATTGATAGTCTGTTTCTAGATAGGCTTACTAAATTCCACAAGAAGGATCTTAGTTCTTTTTAACAACAGATTGAATGTATGTTAAATTCCCATTTATGGGTGGTGGTGATGAAGTTGCTTATTGCTTTAAGAATTATTTGTCCAGTGGCTTCCTTTTTTCTCCTCTCCTGTTTAAATGTAAAACTTTCTTAATGTTACTAACCCCTTTGGAGAAGCAAGTGAAATTCCTGGAATGAGCTATAATTATATTAATTGTTGAGATTTGGGAGGAAGTACAGATCTCCATGAACAGTGTGTAGAACCAAACATTCCTTGGACTCATATAAATAATTTTGCCATTATAACAATTTAAATAGTGGGAAAGTTGCAATTTCAACACATTGTTAATATGGTCCATAGGTAAAGGAGTCATTTGTTTTCATAAGTCATTTTTTAAAAATTGAAAATAGGGCTTCCCTGGTGGCGCAGTGGTTGAGAATCCGCCTGCTGATGCAGGACACGGGTTCGTGCCCCGGTCCGGGAAGATCCCACATGCCGTGGAGCGGCTAGGCCCGTGAGCCATGGCCGCTGAGCCTGCGCGTCCGGAGCCTGTGCTCCGCAACGGGAGAGGCCACAACAGTGAGAGGCCCGCGTAACGCAAAAAAAAAAAAAAAAAAAATTGAAAATAAAATTCAGTGTAGTTCTATTGAGTTTCCTCAGAATTATAAATTTAGAGACCATTGGGGCCCAGAGTGGGGAAGGAATTTTCCCATTCTGTGCCATTGTTGAAGTGGAGAATCTCTTGGGCACTTCCTTTATTTTCCAAAATCATATCTGGTTAGTATTTACAGAAATATTGAAGTGGACCAGAAGGCAGGAAGAAGTACATAAACATGGCAGACTTCACAAACTTTTATCACAGTGTAAAATAGGAGCTACAATTCTTGTTGATTTTTTTCCCCCTCTGGAATCACTTGGTCTGTGGCATATTGGCTTTGTTTCATTTTGGTCTCTACTGCAGAGTGCTGAGTGAGAGTTGGTTTAGCCTTGGGCTTTAGGCTGAGATTCTGTACGTTTTCCTTTTTTAAAAGTTGAGAAAATTTAGTTGGGATTAAGCGTTAGCTTTTTCAAAGAACATTTCCCAAGATAATCTTTGGAACCAAATAGGTGCTGTTTTTATGAAAGGTTAAGGATTCTTTGTTAAGGCTAATAGCATTACATGGTCTACTCAAGTAAAGTCTAATGTTGCTTTGGGAGCTTCTGGCATGGATGCTGTGCCTTCTATCTGAGTCATTGACAGCAAGAACATGTGGAGACCCTTCTTTTTAATCTCTCAAAACAGAATAATAAATTGTTTACCTAATGTTATCAAGTGTTGCCCAGATATAGGAAGGGATTAATTCCTATTTTGGTATATTTTATCCTAATAAAAGTGCATTACATTCATTGGGGAATCATTTGGAAAGAACTATAATTATGCAGAAAGTTCCATCCTCAGTTCCTTTTTCATCCTCTGAGTGATCTCATCTCCTCCCATAGCTTCAACTTCCACCTAAGCTGATAATTCCCAAGTGCGTATTTCTAGTCTCTGCTTCTCTCTTGAATACCAGATCCACATTTTTTGGTTAAATCTGAACATCTCACCACCATAGCCCATCCTGTATGTGCCTCCAAAGCCAATTCTCAGCCTGCCTTCCTTTATTCCGTTTACAGCATCACTCTCCACTCCATGGTCAATAATTTCAGTTAATTCTATCCTGTAAACATGTCTTACATCTATCATTTTCTCACCATTCCTAGAGCTACTCTTAATTAGTTCAGACTCATTTTTCATTTGGATTGTTGAGTGAGTTTCCTAACTCCTTTCTCAATTTGGATCCATCCTTCATACTGCCACCAGTCAGATCCATGACATCACTTATTCTATAGAAAGAACTCCAAGCTGCTTAGCCTGCAGAGGATGCTTGTCATTTTCCCTAAATTGTGAGGTGTTGAGGCCATAGACTGTCTTATTTTTATGAATAGCATGAACATTTAACAAGTGCTTGGCATATAAAAGCACTCAAAATGTTGAATTTTTTGAACTTTATTTAGAACTAATCATTTCTGCCACTTCTCAACACTGTGCTCAAAACTGTTTCCTCTTGCCTAGAGCAAGGCCATCTCCCCCAACTGACAAGACTGCACTCAGATTTTTAAAAAATTAATTAGTTAATTAATTAATTAATTTTTGGCTGCGTTGGGTCTTCGTTGCTGTGCACGGGCTTTCTCTAGTTGCGGTGATTGGGGGCTACTCTTCATTGCGGTGCGCGGGCTTCTTATTGTGGTGGCTTATCTTGTGGAGCACGGGCTCTAGGAGCACTGGCTTCAGTAGTTGTGGCTCGCGGGCTCTAGAGCGCAGGCACAGTAGTTGTGGCGCACGGGCTTAGTTGCTCTGCAGCATGTGGGATCTTCCCGGACCAGGGCTCGAACCTGTGTCCCCTGTATTGGCAGGCGGGTTCTTAACCATGGCACCACCAGGGAAGTCCCTGCACTCAGATTTTATGCATAAGGTTTCTGTGAGTATATAAGCCCTCTCCCCCCAGCAAAATCATTTCTTATATGTTTCTGTTGTCTTTTACACATCCGTTATAAAAGTGGCCATTGCCAATTGTATTGTAATTATTTTTGTGTCTCATGTTTTGCAAGGTTGAGTCCCTTTAGGAGCAAAGTTTATTTTCATTATCCCTATGCACAGTCCTTAGTAAATAAGCCCTCAGTAACTGGTAGATTGAATTGAAAGCCTTCTCTCAACTTACAGATAAGTTGAACGAATACAAGATAAAAGTCATTATTATGAAGTCATAGTGAGTGACAGTTTTTTAGCAACCATTTTGGCCACATTCCCTCTTTTGGTTATGAACCACAGACTCAGCTGCTAGGAGAGTCTTTTTTTTTTTTTTTTTTTTTTTTTTTTTTTGCTGTACGCGGGCCTGTCACTCTTGTGGCCTCTCCCGTTGCGGAGCACAGGCTCGGGACGCGCAGGTTTAGCGACCATGGCTCACAGGCCTAGCCGCTCCGTGGCATGTGGGATCCTCCCAGACCGGGGCACGAACCCGTGTCCCCTGCATTGGCAGGCGGACTCTCAACCACTGCGCCACCAGGGAAGCCCAAGG
This sequence comes from Physeter macrocephalus, assembly GCF_002837175.3. NCBI lineage: Eukaryota > Metazoa > Chordata > Mammalia > Artiodactyla > Physeteridae > Physeter > Physeter macrocephalus. The sequence continues at coordinate 65,207,012 of NC_041224.1, read as the reverse complement.
AGAGTCTTTATATGGTTTCAGAAACATCTGTGTAGTTCCTTTTCCCCTATTCTCTTCTATTTGAAAAAGCTAAAAATTTAGCAGTTTCAGACTCTCTAATACATTAGTTGTCAATGTGTGGTCTGTGAACCAGCAATACCAGCATTACCTGAGAACTTGTTACAAATGCACATTCCCAGGCCCAGTTTGACTACTGTTTATAGAGTTAGCAAGTAGATTTTCTAAAATTCCTAAAAACACTAGCTTGACAGCAGTTTGTGGTTACTGCATTTTTCCCCCTTGGACACATCCTTACTTTTTAAAAACTAAGGTTATGGTTATTTTGATGTCACGGTCAAAATGAGACCTGGTCTATATTTAACTTCATTTTCTTTGATCCAGATTAAATTAAAATTCCCCTTTCCTCCCTGAGGTGAGGAAGAAATGTTGTTAGTCTCAAGGAGATTCTTTAATAATGAAGCTGTTTACCTGAGGACTATAAAAGCATAGACTAAGGGCTAGAATTTTATGATAGATAACCTATAAGCAGAGTTTTCAATCTGTTATAGCCCATTTGAGGATATTCAGGGACATAGGCATGTGTTACAGAGCCCCTGCCTGGAACATGTTAGATATGCATGAAGAAATGCAAGAGAGGTCATTTCTGAGCTGATTGTTCTCTCTGCTATTAAAAATTTCCAGTCCCTTCTATTTCTTAGATTTGGTGTCAAGTTCTCTTTTTATAAGACCCTCTTTTTTTTTTAAACTAGAGTTTATTCTAATTTTAAAAAATTTAATGCTGGCAAGCTTACCTTATTTAATGTCACATCCTATTTGAAACATGTTGAAATTCTTTGAATCATTGGTTTTCAATACTTTTTTCTTTTGGAAAATTGAAAAATTCAGAAAAAGTACGACGGACAACTCCCATTCCCCATGGGTGAGTCTCTGAGCCCTGTCCCCCCAACCTTCTCAACCCACAGTGTTTTTGAGATACCTCAACAGAATACCTAGGAATGGTTTAGGTCATCCTTTAAGTTACAGAATAGAATGCTTACATAAAATGGCCATGTTGTATAATTACATTTTTAGCTCTGTAGGTTACAAAGTAACTTTACATACATTGTTCATGTGAACCTCACCATGACCTTGTGAAGAAGGTAGGAATTATTATCCCCATTTTTCAGATGAGGAGACTGAGTTTGAAGAAGTTGAAGAAACCAACCCAGTTGTTGTAAACCATGGCTCATCTCCTTATAAGGTGAGCTCTCAGTTTAAATAGAGAGACACTTCATCTATCCACACATCCAATAGCAGTACAATCAAGACTCAGGGTGTCTAATCTGGTGTTTGGGACACCTCTGTGTTATATGCAAATTTTTGTTTGTGTGTATTTTCTGGGTTGAGAGAAGCCTGTGGCTTTTTATCATACTTAAAACTTTTTTTTTTGGGGGGGGGTCACTGAGTTTTAGTCCCATGCATCTAGGTAGATCATGCTTGTTTAGCTTGTCAAAGGGAATTGACAAGAGGACTGAATGAAAATCCTTGTTGAACATCAGTCATATCAGATGCTTATTCCTTATCTATCCTAAAGTAACTTAACATTGTAGAGCTTTACAGAACTCTTCCATACATATCACACGACTTCTATAACTACCCTAAGTGACATCATTCTCACTTGAAGAAACTGTTCAAAGTTAAGAGAATTTAAGCTGTGGAGGTACTGACTCAAAAGCTGACACTCTTTCTTTAAAAATAAACTAATCTGACATAATCCAGAATCCTGTAAGTACCGTGTTATCTTACATTTTTGTGAATTTACAGTTTGGCCTGCCCAGTATCCAGTATCTTCCCATATATCATTGCTAAGCAGCTTAATTTGTAATTAGTAGGCTTATTCTTTTTTTTTTTTTTTTTTTCCTTCGGTATTCAGGCCTCTCACTGTTGTGGCCTCTCCCGTTGCGGAGCGCAGGCTCCGGACGCACAGGCTCAGCGGCCATGGCTCACCGGCCCCGCCGCTCTGCGGCATGTGGGATCTCCCCGGACCGGGGCACGAACCTGTGTCCCCTGCATCGGCAGGCAGATTCTCAACCACTGCGCCACCAGGGAAGCCCTGTAGGCTTATTTTTTACTTCTTTTTTTTAAAGGAGAATCTAGTACTGCCACTTTTTATTCTCATTACTCTTGGGCTTTCCGTATTGTTCATAGTATCTCAGATTTAATGACTTATACCTCTGTAATAACATTTGCTGATTCCTTGAGTCCACACTGCTATTATCACTCTCGCTATTTTAGTTTGCTCTAAGGATAGGAAGAAATGAAGAATCCTCAACTTTTTCATTACCTTCTGCAATTAATATTTCCATTCCAGTTCTCATTTTAAAGGTTAAAATTAATTTTTTGTTGTTTATTGAAGAAGTTGGATTCTAAGTTGGAACTCATTTAAGACAAAGTTTCTGCTTCCCAGTCTGTTGTGGAACAGTACTGAAGGCTGCTGCATATGGCGTGTTCAGCATTATTTTTATGGAGACATATAATAATAGCTAACATTATTGAGTGCTTACTATGTCCCAGGCACTGTTTTAAGCTGTGTTATGTCAATTTCATGTAATCCTCACAATAACTCTCTGAGGTTGTTACTATTATTAGCCCAGGTCTACAGATTAGGGAAAAGCTCAGAAGTTAGGTCACTTGCCTAAGGTCATAGAATTAGTGACAGCACCTCCATGTAATCCGAATTTAGAGTTTGCTGCTTTTAACCACTAAACCACATAGTCTCCTTTCAACTAGATTTTCCTTTTTTTTAGAGCAGAAAGCTGGGGCTTCCCTGGTGGCGCAGTGGTTGCGCGTCTGCCTGCCGATGCAGGGGAACCGGGTTCGTGCCCCGGTCTGGGAGGATCCCACATGCCGCGGAGCGGCTGGGCCCATGGGCCATGGCCGCTGGGCCTGCGCGTCCGGAGCCTGTGCTCCGCAACGGGAGAGGCCACAACAGGGGGAGGCCCGCATACCACAAAAAAAAAAAAAAAAAAAGGAAAAAGAGGCAGAAAGCTGGCTAAAATATGCCGAAGCAGATTATTTTAGCTATTTTGATACTATAATTTCAGAATAAAGGATGGGCCCTGGCTTAGAAGCTAGGGATGGAGAAGATCTTAATTTCTAAGCTTTTGTCATGTCTGCCTGATACAGGTAGCTGTGAAAGGAACAGGTTTGAATTTGGAAAATGCTTTGTAATTGCTGCCATCTTTTACCTACAGAGCAGACTAATCTATGAGATCAGACCCATATACATCCTTCCTGCTGTACAGAATGAGGTTACCCCATTTTCATCTACTCTCAGAGCCTCAGGCCTGACTTACCCTTGGTTGGTAAACAGAATGAGTGCGTATGGACTTATGACCTGCCTTTGGTGTTGAGGAATAGTGATAAGTGGTTAAAATCAACAGTAAGGGGACTTCCCTGGTGGTGCGGTGGTTAAGAATCCACCTGCCAATGCAGGGGACACGGGTTCGAGCCCTGGTCCGGGAGGATCCCATGTGCCGTGGAGCAGCTGGGCCCGTGCACCACAACTGCTGAGCCTATGCTCTAGAGCCCGCGAGCCACAACTACTGAGCCCGTGTGCAACAACTGCTGAAGCCCACGCGCTTGGAGCCCGTGCTCCACAACAAGGGAAGCCACTGCAATGAGAAGCCCACACACCGCGACGAAGAGTAGCCCCCCACCCCCGCTCGCCGCAACTAGAGGAAGCCTGTGCCCAGCAATGAAAACCCAACGCAGCCAAAAAATAAATAAAGAAGTTTATTTAAAAAAAAAAAAGAATTAATAAAATAAACAGTAAGGACAGTCAGGCTGTGTAGTAGTCACTTAGGTTTGAAATACCATACCTATAACTGCAGTTAGTTATCAGTTTGTCTTGCTCAGAGTCTTTCTTCTTTTTGAGGTGCATGATATGAGTGAGTGAGGGAGGGGGAGAGAAAGCTCTTGTGTCCTTGGCTGTCATTTCCTCTTTATTATGAAGCATGAAGGAAAGAACAGCATGAGCCACCCACAGGGAATTAGTAGTAGAGAGGGGCTTGAAGGGAACAGCTGTTTTAAAAAAAATAAAAGGTGACAAAAGCAGGCTAAATTTAAAGGCCTGGCCTTGGCAGTAGTCAGCTGAGAGAGCGAGATAAGTGACTCTTACAATCTGGTCACTGATTGCCCTGGCGGTAAATGAGAATTTGGTTATAAAAAATCAGTGATGGTCCCTCATGTGTGGGGCTAGGTTAGCTTTTTTGCTACCTTAGGCCATATGTAAAAGCAGTTTTCTTGGGATTGGGCTCAACTTGCTCTTCTGTGTTCCCTTTTTCTTCTCAACTCTCTGCTACATATCTACACATCCAGTTCTTCCTGCCAGAGAGCTCCTCCTTTTCTCTGCTGCTAGCCCCAGCTGTCATCTTCGCTTCCCATCCCCCATCCCCAGTTATGCAGTTTTACTTTATGGTTTTCCTGGATTTACTGTCTTCATTTTTTATACTATGCCTGCCACCCTACTCCACCCTCAGCTGCTAGTTCCTCCATCCCACAAAGCCGGTGACCAGTCTTTGGCTCCCCTCTTTATCATTGTTGAACTGAATGCAGTGATATTAGTACTTTGTCAAACCTGTTTGAGATCTGAGCCCAGTTACATATTACAGTGGGTGGAGATGATGGTGGAGAAGGGGTGAGAGGTTGTTTTTCTGAAATTAGGCTCTTTCCAAAATATTGGATGAGCTTTGACCTGGAGATCAAACAGATGCTTTTGCTGGCCTCCCAACTTTAGGCAGTGTGTGCTCATGTTGAGGGCACATATTTGTTTGAAAGCCCTTGGTAATGAAAGGCAGGGCAGTGAGTCAGACTCTGAGCTGCCTGCCTCCTGCTGCTGCTGCTGCTGCTGCTGCTGCTGCTGCTGAGAGCTGGTTCTTCTCTTCTCCTGAATTGGAGCTAATTTTGGATGATAATCAGGTAGATGGTTGCTAATAAACTTTCCCTTGCCACAGTACTGTGTAGAGAGGGTGTTTGTTTATTTTTTTTCCTTTTCCCTACTGCTAGGAGGAGAAATAGATCTGTTTTCATGAGTTTTGATGAGTGTTCAGCTATCAAGGAATCCCCTACTTAGTTTGTTTAGAGGCAGTGTGGTTTATTGGAAAGAACCATAGACTAAGAGCTGAAGACCTGTGTTTTGATCCCAGCTCCACTCAGGATTAGCTACCTAAGTGATCTTGATCAAATCATGAACCTGTCTCTGTACTTGCCCTATGAGCCTTGTGAAATTATGTGAACGAAGTGAGATGTGTGAAAGCACTTTGTAAACTGTTAAGTTTTATAAAAATTTCCGGTGCTGCCCTTTATTAATTTGGTCACTGACCACACCACCAGAGAATTGCCTGTAATGTCTTTTTTAAACTCTTTCCTATGAAGCCAGGCTTTTCAAGAGAAGAGTGGTAGAATCATCAGCACTATGGGGAAGTCTTGCTTCTGAACCATCTATTGTTTTCTCACTCTTCTCTCCCCCTTCCCCAACACACACACACACACACACACACACACACACACACACACACACACACACACACACACACCCCCACCCCCACACCAAAAAAAAAAAAACAATTGCTTTAGGACCTCTTTGATTCTGTGCTGTTCTATCTCCATTCTTTAATAGAATTATAATTTTAAGGAGTTAGTGATTGTAGTGTGCTGCACATTCCAATGGAGGGGTCCTGACTTCATAGCCAGGAAATTATTAATTAATTAATTACATTTAAGTGGTGACAAAAATATCTGTAACTTTAACTACAAAAAACTTTCCTGGCCCAGTGAGGCGCATTGACTGCAGTTGTGTTAGGAGAGCATGCTTTGGCTTTGGACACACCTGGATTCCAGTCCAGAGTCTTTCACTATTAGCTTATAACTGTGGGAAAAGTACTCAACTTTTTTGGGCCTTAGTTTCCACAACTTTAAGGGGATTATAATGGCACCTATGTCATGTTGTGAGGATTAAATGAGATCATGTAAAAGTGCTTAGCACATCGTCTAACACATACTTAGAAAATGTTACCTGTTGATATACATGTCTAATGATAAGTAATACTAGTAATAGCTGTCAAAGAGAGCACAGATAGATGTCTGTTGTTAGTGTTTAAGGGATTTTTACTTTTGTTTTTAGATAAGTTTGCTTAAATATGTATCATAATTTACTAATTCAAAGGACATTTTCAACTTGGTCCTCTTGTCCTGTATGCAAATAGAAAACTGAACTAAATCAGATCAGCATTCCTTCTTCCTTAGGAGTGTCTTGTCCAGGGGTTGCAGTGTCAGTTTGAGTGACTTTCTTGGTTCTCTGCAGTGGGGAATTGTGTTCATACTTTTTCTCAGCTACCTTTGAATTGTGGTGTGTTGGGATTTGTCATTATGTTGGAATCGGATGGGTTCTTGGTGTTTCTGGACATACTTGCAGGCATTCCTTTCATGTTATCGTGGTTAGTAGATTGGATGAACAGGCTTAAATCTAAGCTTGTTTTGAAGTACAATTCAGAAGAAGGGAGAAAAAATACAGAACAAATCCACTAGCAACATATTTCTAGAGCATAATCAAGCACATAATTACAGCATTCGAGAGGAGATAAACTCCCCCAGTTCACAGAGAATGTGAGAATAAGCATTTGTGATTTCCACTTAATGATCAAGAATATGATTAAAACAGAGTAATACTTTTTACTGCTCTCTAGGGATTTACTGATAGTCAGTTTTCTTTAGTGATTGAACCAGTAGTAAAATGAACAAAACCAGCTTCCTTCTCTCTGTATATTAGTTGGCATTGACTTTGACAGGTGGGCAGGTGGCAGGGCAGTTTGTGAGACTAAAACATAGCTTCTTGGGTACCCCTTTATCTGGGAGTGAGCTCAGCTTTTCTTGCAGGGGCTTGGTGTCTCCCTTCTGGAATTCTGAAACTTCCCCTGCATCTGAGAGTGATATCTTTTTGGCTTCTTGGGGCCTCTCATAGCTAGTTCCTTTCAAGGAACTGACATTGCATCTCAAAAGGTAGTTTAGAGTGGCATTTGAAGGCAAACAGTTAATCTAAGGCTGTTAATTACTGCTTCATGTCCTTCCCAGACTCTGAATCTTTTATGAATTGAAAGACTAGTATGAATTTGGAGTTCTTGACCTCTACTTGAGTAAGTGTAGTACCTCCCTTAGGGTTCCGAGGTCCCTGGTGTAGAGTTTATCTCCAAAGGCAAATACTTCTATGGATATAAACAGAAAAATTTCCACTTAGCAACCTGCATTTTCAGCCAGCCCCATTATATCCTTGGCTTTTGGTCTGTAGGAAAACTTCCATTGAATTCATACCTCTCCTGTGAAATATTCTCAACCTGATGTTGGTAGATACTGGCCCCACTCTGCTCATTGCAGAGGATCTGGCTTGGTCCCAAGAGTGACTCAGAGTACCCTCTTTTAGCTTCTCACCTGTACTTTAGATACTGAATTACCTTAGCCTGAATTGGTGAAAATGCTGAATGAACGCTTGGTGGTAGAGTAAATGGGTGAGAGAGAATATGCTTGCACTATGATACGGACCCCACTCCAAGTTCTTCCAGTAAGTCTGGATTTTTTTTCACTCTTTTTGCCATTGCCACCTTATGGAAGTGTAACCTCAAGCAAATTATGGGCCGTTGGAAGTAGGCATCAACTTTTAGTTCCTGGGTAGTGCCTGGCAATGTTGTTGAGGCCTAGCCTTCACCATAGAGTTTAGTTTAATTCATCATTGTGCAGTTCTCATTCTTTTTGATCTGGCCTCTAGGAGCCAGGCAACTAAATTATGTGAAGAGAGACTGTCAAATGCCATGGTTATTTTTTTGTTTTGTTTTGTTTTTATCCCATGGTTTTTTTTTTGTTTTTGTTTTTGTTTTTGTTTTTTGCGGTACGCGGGCCTCTCACTGTTGTGGCCTCTCCCATTGTGGAGCACAGGCTCCGGACGCACAGGCTCAGCGGCCATGGCTCACGGGCCTAGCCGCTCCGCGGCATGTGGGATCTTCCCGGACCAGGGCATGAACCTGTGTCCCCTGCATCGGCAGGCGGACTCTCAACCACTGTGCCACCAGGGAAGGAACCTGTGTCCCCTGCATCGGCAGGCGGACTCTCAACCACTGTGCCACCAGGGAAGCCCCCCATGGTTATTTTTAAGACTGACTTTTCAGGAGATTTTTCTAGTTGTATAAATTTATGGGATTATGGAGGGCATAGTCCCTCCAGACACTGGCATTGAGTTGAGTTAGTGTTACTGTTGGTTCTGCTCCTGAGCTGACCCCCATAGTATTTCTTACTCTGAAGTACAGACTGTCTTGCTCTCCTGTGCCTGAGGGTCTGCATTCAGGTAGAGACTGCTTCACAGACAATTGGGTCGTTTGCCATGGGCCCAGGGAAGAAGAGGATGTGGGGAAAGTCTAACCTGAATTCAGGATAGGATCCTGCATGAGAGAGAAATTTGCTAGCCTTTCAGTTGAAATTTGGACTCTGACTCCCAAAAGAAGGTGTCAGTAGGTCAGTTAACACTTCTCGTTGTGACCCATAAAAGACATTGCATCTCTAATGAAGTGTTCACCCATCCAAAAGAGAGATCCTGACTTGCATATAACCTATTGCCACTTCCGGTTATCTTTCATCACTTGCCTGAGTTTGGAAAGGTAATGGTTTGTGCTCTAAGGAAAGAGATTTCCCTGAGACCCGAGGCTTTCTCATTCCTACTGGCTGGGCCCATTGCTAAAACGCTTTCCAGTGGGCTTGCTTCTGCCTGGCCAGCACCTGGGCTGCCCCAGCTTGTAATTAGCCTGCCTTTGCTTCATAAGCTTCCCAGGGTGGTTCTTCTTCTAAAAGCTTGTATGAAATGCTGTTTACTGTCTCTTTATAGTTTAAAAATGAATCCTTTTTGTTCTTTGCAGCTCATTTGCTTTTTTTTCTTTTCTTTTCTTTTCTTTTCTTTTAATTACTATTAACACCTGTTGATTCTTTTTTTTTTCTGATTGGCCTGTCACTGCATTCCTGCTCCCCCTCCCTCTAGCTGGGTTTGTCAAGTCGCCCATGTCAGAAACTAAGCTCACTGGGGACGCCTTTGAGCTGTACTGTGACGTGGTCGGGAGCCCCACGCCAGAGATCCAGTGGTGGTACGCAGAAGTCAACCGGGCAGAGTCTTTCAGACAGCTGTGGGACGGTGCTCGGAAGCGCCGTGTCACCGTAAACACCGCCTACGGGTCAAACGGCGTGAGTGTGCTGAGAATAACCCGGCTCACCTTGGAGGACTCTGGGACTTACGAGTGCAGGGCCAGCAACGACCCCAAGAGGAATGACTTGAGGCAAAACCCTTCCATAACATGGATTCGAGCCCAGGCCACCATAAGCGTCCTTCAGAGTGAGTCCAGCACCCTACAGTAGTAGTACTGTAGTCACTAGAGGTGGCCCGATGACCCTTCCCTTCTGCTTCCTTTCCCTCTTCCCCAGTATGATCACTCACCCCACCCCTTGTCTTCGTTTTTTCAAACCCACGATCCTTCTGGTTGTAGTGTATGAAAATATTTGTGGCAAATTTTTTTTTTCTTCTTTGCTGTCCTCTTTACCTCCCTTATCCCCCAACCCTTCTCTGTGTCTTTCTCCTCAGGAACAAAGGACTTGGGGAAATCTGTGATTGTTCAAAATCATCTGCATTGGGAAGAGGTGGGGAGGGAGAACTGGGGAGGCTAACAACAAGAAAAAAAAAAAAAACACTTAAAACTAAAACCAGGCAGTCAAACCAGGATAGTGTTGAATTGTTTCTTTCCCTCTACTTTAATTTTGTAGTAGGTTTTCTGCTATCCTTTTGCTGATTTATTCTCTGGTGCCTTTCTATTTTTATTTCTCTCCCCAGTCTAACTACTTTTTATTTCTTCTGTTCATCTGTTTGAAGCTCTCTGAGTAGCTGCCTTCACCTCTATGGTTTTAAGTTTGTGTCTGCCCAGCCTCTTCCCTCACTGTGACTTAGTGTCATCCTGTTCTGTGATGGGAATGTTGCCATGACTGTGGTGTGGTGATGTGTTTTGGTTGTTGGGTGGCATGTAAGCTTGGATATTTCCATAGTTGTAGCTGTTTTTCTTTTCTAAAACAGTGGCATATGCTTCTCTGGTAACAGCCCTCCACTGCAGCAGTATACTCCTCACTGGTCCTGCCCAGCTAGTCTCCTATTCTCTTAAAAGCAGCAGCCTGAGATTTCCTCCTTATGTCTTGCCATTAGGAGCCAGGTGACTCTAAGCTGCAAAGTATTTTTTAAAACCCCATCATGCTGTTTCAAAGTCAGAGTTGGATCTGTTGACAAATAGTTTGACTCTGATGACTGACTGTTGGCACAGCAGTCACTGCCACACTATCATTCCAGAGGCTGGCAACCCCAGAAATAGTTTGGAAGCCATTCACACTGGCCTTTCTTGTGTCTTAAAAAAGGAAACTAAATTCCAACCCTGTTCCTCTGTGTGGTAGCAGTGAGCTGAGCAGTTGGCTCAGAATCCTTCCCTTCATCTGTAGTAGCAGGTACAAGTAAGACATCAGACACAGGAGCTTTTGTGGCCACCTCTTTCTGGATAGTGTCTTGCTGCTTGTATGGTGGGAAGGAGAGGGAGGGAGAAGCCTCCACAGAGCCAGTGCTTCTGGCCAGAAAGAGTTCTAGCCCACATCTGTCCTTATTATAGTTGAGGAAGCATTCTCCATTTAATGGAAAGATCTTCTGGGTTTTTCACCTTCTTGTCAAGGACTCAGTAGGAGTCCCTAGAGCCAGTTCAGGCTTAAAGAACTGATTGATTTAGAGAGAGTAAATAAAAATAGTAATTACATTTATGAGGATATTGGTAATAACACAGGAGGTAATCTGACATGGGCCTTGAATCTATATACGTCTATGGAAAATAGCAAGTTACTTGTCTGTTCTTTATAGCAATTCAGAAGATGCCTATGAAGAGGACTTAGAGTAGAGTTAGAGGCTGCTGCAGTTGGCACTGTTGAATTAGAGAACCTGCTTCTGGAACGGGAAAAAGAAAGCCTTGTCTATGTGAAAATGGGGAACATTAACCCAGTGATTTTTCTTTTATTTAACGATTTTTTCCCTTGTACACCTCCTTCTCCTGCCCCCTTGCTCCTTTCCTTGTAAAAGCAGAATTACCCAAACGGCCACAAAGCTCTGCAGAAGTTTGTAGGCATGGACTGGGCTGGGCATTTGGTACTTGTACTTGCAGGAGCCTGACTCAGGTAGACTCATAGTTAAAAGGTCATGCCTTGGGGCTAGAAGATGAGGCTTTGGGGTACCTACCTCTCAATCTCGAAAGTATACAGCAGTCTCCCAGTTTACTTAGAAATAAGCTTCCTAACTTTGGGGTGTCTGCATGTGGTTGAAACAAACCCTGGCTAGTTCAGACTCTCCCCAGACCTCCCTGTCAATCAGTTGACGCTAGTTAACTGTTTTAGAGAGCCAGGCTTCTTTTTTTTTCAACACCCTGAACTCCACTCTAATTGGATTTTTTTATGATTTCAGTACCCTCAAGGACATTTGTCTCCAAGGGGAAGTTGAAATTTTCTATCTAAGAATGACCTCCTGGCAGTAATGTAAGGCAGGAAGAGAAGCGTGCCCAGTTTTTAGGTTCTCTCTCTGTCCATAGCATGTTCTACATATGAATGATGGCTAGGGTAAGTAAGGGTCTCCTAACCAGTGCTTCTAAATAGGAGTAAGTGGCAGGTAAGAATTTTTGAGTTTCTCCTAAATGTTCATCTCTCTTGAACTGTCATGGGCAATGCTCGACCACCAGTGTTCGATCAGAAATGAAAGCCCCTCACCTCCATCCTGGTGCAGAATGCAGATGTGGCACCGAGGCCAAAGAGCTTGGTCTAGCACTGGTTTCCGTATACAGCAATTACAGGAGGGAGGTTACCCCACTCCACAACCCTCCTATGGTGCAGAATCATATTTAAACCTATTAAAATTATCGACTTGCTCCCAGCTGACTCTCTCCTGGATCTTAAACACTTAAGGGAAAAAGTGCTTTCCTTTGCCTTCTGAGAATTCTTGGCAGAAAGTCTACCAGGTTGCTTTCATAACCTTCTTAATCTCCCTGAGCTGCAGTGGTCATTTGCATCACCACAGGTAAGAGTAGCATTTGCTTTGGCCTCCTTGTAATTTAAGCATCTGGAAGCTCTTGGCCTCAGAGTTTACCCTTTCTCAGTGCAGTCTGAGAGGAAGAACCAGAAGGCGAGTCCCAAATGGGACAGAAAATAAAATTGAATAATAAAAATTCAGTAAAAACCTAAAGGTGTGTTTGGGTTTTAATGTTGCCTTTATATTTTTTTAATTTCTGTGGAGTACTGGTTCTCTCTTTTTATCGCTTTTGTTTTTGCTTGGTTTTGATTTTCCTGAAATTGTGGTGCTTTCTGCCAATGGTGTGTGTGCGCCTTCCATTGCAGGGTTTGCAGCTGTTCTGCTCGACTTAAGGCCCCAGGGATTTGGCTTCTGTCCAGTGTGTTTTGGAAACCATGGGACACCACTGCACTAATGTGTTTACATGCATCTGCTTCTGTCTTAGTGGCTGCTATGCCTCCATTATCTGTACATAGAGACCCTGTTTGATGTTACAGATAAGGACCAGTGCTGAATGAAAGATAACCACTATCCTTTTGCCAGAGTTGGAAAATAATTAGAACCAATTTACTTGAGCAAACTTGAGGATTTGCTTTATTTATCACAAGTTTCTTTGACGATATGAGCTCTACAATCAGAAATGTTTCATTGATTAGGAGGTGCTTGGGCATTACATTTTTCAAGTGTCCCATGACGTCTCCGTCCTCTCCTGCTTCCTGCACAGTGAACAAAGCTTAGTTCCAGTGAAGGGAGAGACTTTTGTCTTCAAGAGTTAAGAGCCAGCACTATACTTTATAAATTGTTGTCAGGGAGCTGCTACAGAGTAGTAGACAGGAAGTAGCCAGGTGCAGGGAAATGGGAAGTTAGTCAAGGATTTCTGAGAAAGAATTGGAAAAAAAGTAAAAGAGCAAATAACTCTGATTGTGGATTGGAAAAGATGGCTAGTTTAGACTTTACGTGAAAATGTTTGACCAAAAGTAGAAAAAGAACTAACCATGGGAAATGACTAAAGATAAATAACGACAAAAGACAATAAACAAACTTCAAGACTTTAATATAGTGATGGAATTCAAAGTGCTTTATGAACCTTCCAGTAACGGTATTGATAATAGTGTGCCTTAAAAAATTTCTGCTCAATGTGTTATAATATTTGACTCAAATAGGTTATTTTTGTAGATACTAAATGAGTGATCCCAGGTTATCTAAGCCCAGGTAGAACCAGAAGATGAAGTATATAACTTGCCCTAGGGTGGAAGGTGTATGGGGGTGTTTTTGGGTTGGAGGAGGAGGGATAAAGAATTCGGTCAGATGTGTTTTCTAGGCCCAGCTTTGTCACTAATAATAATTATGGCCTTGCACAAGTCATTGTACCTTTCTAGCTCCTAAAGAGTGGGATTCATTGAACTCTTAAGGGCCTTTCAGCTCTGAAATTCTAGGAGCCCATCATACCAACATATACCACATTCTAGTTATGATTATCTTAGAATGGAAAGTGTTTTAAAGTGCAATTCTGAAAAAATTTTGTCTTTGGAGTAAAATATGGGCTGGAGAGAAGAACTTATGGTTCCTTAACAGTTTTCTCTCAGCAAAATTTGGAAAATGCAATAGACTTTCAATAGGAAATTTGCTTTTAGGATCTACATTTTCTTTTTCTGCATAATTAATGGCCAGGCTGGTTTGCCATAGAGTTATCAGATTTAAATGTGGGAATTGCCTAATTATAACTATTACTGTTTCAAGGCAGGAAGTTTACTAGTTTATTAGTTATCTAAATGATATTGCCTTTGTTTTCCGAACTGCAAAGTGGAGCCTGATTTTCTAATTGAAGCCGAATTGGTTGGTGGTTCTTATCTCATAAAATGGTGGTATTCAAAAGCGTAAGTGGATTGTTGCCAGTGCAAGCATCCATAATACTCCCATTCTTTTCACGTCTAGGCCAACTGGTCTTCAGGCTGTTGTCTGCGCTAGTGGTCATTTGCTTATAATCATTGTTTTTCCTTTCTTGACTTCCTCCAAAGTGGCAAAGTGAAATTCCTCATGTGGTCCTGTCTGCCCTCCCTCTTCTAGTCTCCCCAACCTACCCCATCCAACTCTCAGGCCAGGGCTGCAGAGCATGGAACTGTGGCTCCCTATCATTGTGCACTCTTATTACAGAGCCAAGGATTGTCACCAGTGAAGAAGTCATTATTCGAGAAAGCCCTGCGCCCTCTGTCACCCTGCAGTGTAACCTCACCTCCAACTCTCACACCCTTACATACAGCTACTGGACAAAGAATGGGGTAGAACTGACTGCCACTCGTAAGAATGCCAGCAACATGGAATACAGGTGAGAGGGGCTAGCAGCTCCTGGGAAGATGGGAGGGAACATGGTTGAGTTTACTTGACATTCATAATCTGTAATTATGCTATGTGGGACAGACATGGTCCTCCCCTGGAGACTCTAATCCAGTATATCTGGGGTGAGGCCCAGGAATCTAGAAAGGATTTCTAATGAGTGGCCAGGTTTGAGAGCCATAAAAGATCCCTTCACTATGATTATAGAGCAGCTGAGTACATCGGGAGTGATTTGCTTAGGGTAACAATGCTAGTCAATAAAAAAGCCACAATTAGAATGCAGGTCTCTTGACTAAATCCAGTGGTTTGAGGAATCAGATTGAAATCTGATCTAGGACTCTTAGAGCAATATCACCCTAAGTGATATTTCCACTGAGTAGATTTCCTAGTGAATTACCTTTTAGGAATGTTTATTATGACCATAACCTGATCAGGACCAGTGGATACAGAGCTCATTACTGATCTGGAAAAGGATGGTAGCCTGGAAGTACCCTTTGATGAAAGGGGGATGTTTGCTGGCAGAAGTTACCCAGCACCTGAAGATTTGGTACTTTTTTGGAATATCTAGAACACGTGGCACCTCACCTTTCAGAATAGTTTGTTCCTAGTTGAAAAGGATCAGCTAATCCTATTTGGCAGGATGATGCAGTGCAAAGAAAGAGTGCACTGGAGTGAGACCAGGAAAACCCGTGTACCTAGTAGTAGCAAGGACATTCTGCAGTATTTTGAAGAATTGAAATCATTTCATACCCCTTATTTAATTGACCCACATTAATTTGTGGATCCTCCTTTTTTTCGGGTAAGAAAACTGAGACTCGAAGAGTAATAATGCTTGACTGCTTTCAAGGCCACATACTGTAGCTAATAAGTTGCAGAACCAAGGCTAGGTTCCAGGTCTTCTGACTTTCTAGAATCTAGGTCATTGTTTTTTTTCGTTTTTTTGTTTGTTCTTCTGCTGTATTATACCATTTCGTGGCAAGGTAGTTAATCTCTCTCCACTGTAGTTTCTTCTGATATAAAATTGGAAATACAGCCTCAGCTATATCCTCATAGTTTGGAAAAGGTTAATCAAATAGAGATGCTGATTGGACTAAAAGGCATCTATTCTTGGTCTGTCCATTAGTTTTACAAGTTTGTTTTTTTATAATACCTCTTTCAAGGTACCATACGTCCAATCATGTTTCTCTTGGGTCTGGTACTATGTTACCCTCAAACCTTTGAACTGTAACTTTATGTAAAGTTTGAACCTAACTTCATAGAACAACTCTTCTTTTTTTTTTTTTAAATTGGGGTATAATTGCTTTACAATGTTGTGTTAGTTTCTGCTGTTCAACGAAGTGAATCAGTTATATGTATACATATATCCCCTCCCATCTTGGACCTCCTCCTCCCACCCCCCAGTTCCTACCCATCTAGGTCATCACAGAGCACTGAGCTGAGCTCCCTGTGCTATACCACAGGTTCCCACTAGCTATCTATTTTATACATGGTAGTGTATTTTTCCTCAGCCTGTTTGAAGCTCTCTGGGGGGTGTTCTGCATTGTCAGAGTTTTTCAGGGAATCTGTAGAGTAACAACTCACATTTTGTAGAGTAACAACTGATAAGTCCCTTGGGCCACCTAATAAGTCGGCCATGGAGCCAGTCTCAGACCCTGCTTCTGCTTAGCCTGTAGGGGACATTTTTGATTTGCTTTAGTTACTTCTCAATAGCTAGTCAAAGGAAATGTTGTGGGGAGATTTTGAGCCCATAGGCATGGCCTCATGTTTGGGAGTCATCTCTCAAGGAACTTACTATAGTCAAGTCTCAGCCCTAAAGATAATTGCTGCTGCTGCTGCTCCTCCTCTTAACTCTGGAGCATTGCTAAGAGCAGCTAACTTGTGTCTGTTTCCCTATTGGGAGCATATTGATATAGGAATAGGCATTTGTGTCAAATTGAGAAAACTGTTGACAGCTCCTCTTAGAATCTCATGCTGCCATGGGTATGCTGAGACAGTCCTGTGGGTGGGCTATGTCTCTCCTCATCCATACTCTCTTCAAGTCTTTTTTGAGATGAACAGTAAGATGGATAAATGCATTTGGCCATTGTTTGAGGTCAGGCGTTTTTCTCAGACATTAGTGCAGTGGAGATTTGACCATTGCAAGTATCACATTTTAACCATTGAGCAAAAGAGTAGGAGCGAAATAATGTTTATTTTCTCATCTGGAAGCTGATGTTTCTTTGTTTTCTGTAATTACACACCAGCCTTTCTGCACGTTTGGGGGGATGTGTCTAGGCCAGCACGAACTGACCTGATATGAAGCTGACCTTCAGGGCCAAGAAAGCTTGTTTAGGATCACCCTATAGGATTCAGAGGAAGTACTGTTCTCTTCATACACACTTCTTACAGTCCTTTCTTTCACTCTGCTTAACTTGGTCTGGATCTGTGCATAGCTCTTCACTCTAAGTTTGTGTTCATTCATGTGTTTATTAATTTTTCTACTATATTCCAGGCACCAGGATATGTGCTGGGTATAGAATTGTGTACCAAATAAACAGTGCCTATCTACATAGAACATGGTCTGTAGGGAAAACACATTCATCAAGCAATCACATAAATAAATAATTACACATTGTGATAAGTGCTGTGAAGAATTACAGTGTAGTATGAGAGAGAATGTCAGGGAGAGGGATGTCACTTAGATTGGGGGGTGGAAGTGACATGTAAGCCAAGACTGATGGAAAAGGACTTAAGAGGCTAAGAGTGATGGGACAAGCATTCTATATAAAGGAGCATCTTGTGTCAGGGTTTTGAGGTAGGAACAAGTTCAGCACATTGAAAAACTGAAAAGAGACCTGTAGGGCTAGAAAGTGGCTGAGATGACACTAGGGAGGGGCCAGATCATGCAGGGCCCTGGAGTTCTAGCTGCACCTAAAAGTCTTAAGAATTGAACTGCATCTCTGTGGCTGATGCTCTGACGGCAGGTTTTTTTCCCCATTATTCCTATGTCCTGTTAGTAGACTTATTGAAAGGCACGCTACTAAAATGCAGGGTAGGAAGAACACTGCTACTAAAAGTCTTCAGGGAAGCGCAGAAAAAGATTTGCTTTTTTTCTGCTCTTATTTATTTGACTGGAACCACCAGGTGAGCAGGAACTTTTTGGTGATGGCTCCATCTTCTGTATCTAAGTGTAGATTATAATACTTTGTACAGCCCTCTCTTTTGATTACTTGCTTTGTAGTTTATTTCTCCCAGTAGACTGGAGCATCTTAATGTTAGGGACCTGTATTCCTGACACCCAGTAAGAAGTAAATTATTAATACACAGAGGGAGGCTTTTGCTTTCAGTTAGGAGGAGGTGAGTTGCATGTAGGGGCACGACTTGGAGAGCAGGGTCCTTGGTTGCCCCTTTGATTCTCCTTTTGTTGTGTATTTTGACTGTTCCCAGCTTCCTTACTTGATTTTTCTTCTCATCTCTGCAGGATCAATAAGCCGAGAGCTGAGGATTCAGGCGAATACCACTGTGTATATCACTTTCTCAATGCTCCTAAAGCAAATGCCACCATTGAAGTAAAAGGTACAACCCAACAGAGGCTGCGGTGTGAGCCTCTCACTCTCCTTCTGAGACACTGACTTGGTCTGGGCTTCCAGTCTTTGAGCTTTTCTTGTTTTCATAACGGGAGGCAATATAATATTATGGATAGGACTGAAGGGTCAGGAGCTCAACTGCCCGGGTTTAAATCCAAATCCCATCATTCACTGTCTGTGTGACCGTGGCAAGTTATTAACTTCTCTATGCTTCTGTTGCCTCATTTGTAAAACCTAACACGTGGCACATGGGTAGGTTAGAGGGATTAAATAAGTTAATATAGTAGGTTGAACCATATGAAATTGCTGTTTTTGTAGTTCAAAAAATGTTTCAATTTTGGTAGCTTCATATGGTTCATCCTTAGGTAAAGCTCTTAGAATAGAGCCTTTGAAGTATTATTATGTAGGTATCTCCAGTGGGCCAGGATTTGGCACAGTACAGTGTGCAGGGTGAATATAAACTCTTTGTAGGTAATTTATTAGAATTGTAATAAAAACTCTGGGTGCATGGCATCTTAAAGATGAGATTGTAGCTGAAGGTTGCAAGAAAGGCCAATAGAACGTAAGAGTCAGAGCTATCTAATGTTTAACCCAGCTTTCCTGTGTTATTTCAAAGAAGCAGCTGAGACCCAGAAAAGTGAAACCACTAGCTCTCTGTCACATAGTGAGTTTGTGGCAGAGCTAGCATAGAACCCAGGTCTTGACTCCCATCCCTATGTTTTTCCATTTTATAAAATGACCATGGGGAGGCAGGGCTACTGTTTGAGGTCAGACTGAAGAGATGAGGATCTTTTTTAGTCCTTTTCATTTTGCTTAGGAAGGACAAACTTGTTCTCTAAATCTATAGGGTGATCCCTAGAAGCTGGGAGGGCAAATTTAGGAAATGGGAATGGCATATATAGCAGGCATTCAGATTTTCCTTAAAATATTTGGAAGACTAAAAATTCAGACTCAAGAAAATCTTAGACACTGTCAAAGTTTCTATTATATGTTACTAAAGGAAAGTAGTGTCTTGGTGACACTTGCCCTAATTTGTGTCCTTGTTGACGTAAGGACGGCCAGTGCCTCCTCTAGTGGCCAGATTCGATTCTAAATGCCTGAAGGGGTGGAGTCACAGTGGCATGGTTACAGTCCACACAGGCCAGAGAACCTAGGATTTGATTAACTCTGTGGCTTTTCTTGTAGAGATCTGGGTTTATCTCTGTTTTTGAAGAGTGCCATATTTATTCAACATGAGGATAAAGGTGTGATAAAGCGTTTTCTCTAAGCCAGCCAAGGGCCCTTCCCCACCTGGATGAGCTGTGCTACGTGGGGAGACGTTTCACTCCTTCATATGAGATCTGAGGCCCTGCAACATTCCAGGCTAAGCTTTTGGCACAAAGTTCAAGTGCAGAGGGAATGGGATGGGTGAGGGAGGGAGAGTGTCTAGTATCTAGTTAATCGAGGTCTCCAAGCCTAAAGGATAATTACATATAATTCCAAGTCTTGACTAACTCTAATCATATTGATCAAGCGTTAATGATTTCTAAGCAGCACTTTCAGGAGTAGAAAGAGAGTTATTTTTCCATTGGTTTGTCTGCTCAAGGAGGTGAGGTTCCGACGGCCCCAAAGGTATCTTTCCTCACATTCTCTTT
The DNA here is from genome assembly GCF_002837175.3 of Physeter macrocephalus. Lineage (NCBI taxonomy): Eukaryota > Metazoa > Chordata > Mammalia > Artiodactyla > Physeteridae > Physeter > Physeter macrocephalus. The sequence goes on along the minus strand of NC_041224.1, from coordinate 65,187,336 downwards.
AGCAGATAAGAAGTGGTCTGGAGGCTGCAGTCAGGAGTGTCTTCCGAGGAAGTTACAACATGCACAGTATCTCACCATAGTGAAGGCACGTACTGTGCTCTGTTGCATTTGTACTGTACAGTAACCCTGTGAGGTGGATTGGGCAGGTGGTATTAATATCCTAATTTTAAAGAAGTAGGCCTTAAGAGAATTCTGTTTTATATAATCCTAAAACATATTTTGTGACTAGCTTGGGCAGATACGTTAGTCTGTCAAGAAAATTCATATGGAATTCTAGTCTTTCTTCCTTCTCTCCCCTGACACCTGGATAGAGAACAGCTGAAAACTTAACGTCTTTTAGGTTAGTGATAGTTTGGTCTGGTAAAGACTGTACACTTGGCTTTTCTTGTGTAAGTTTAGGAGGGTTTGCCATAGGCCCAGGATCACATTCTAAGCTAGCTCCCGATTATGGTTGGGGTAGAAAACTGCCTTGAATTTACAGCGGTATATGTGTTGTTCCCACAGCATTTTCATATAAACTCTTGTTTCCTCAGTTCTTCTAGGGTGGGGTAAGAGACAGTTGTCTTTTTATAGCTATAATGATTTAAAAACTCTGCTGAGTAATAGAGAGGCAAGAGGTAGTTGTACTCAAGAACAGAGAAATACAGGGGGTTCAGGGAACATAAGTGACCTCTGCCAAAAGGAGTCTCTGAGAATCTTCATTTGTGGTTTTAACTAAATTGACATTTCAGGGCAATATAATTCAGACCATACATACATATTTCTTTAGCACTTATTCTACACTCAGCCCTTTTCTTCCCCATCTGGCTTTCCGTGCAGTTAAAAACTTCCCTGGGGTGGTGTTTGGGCTCAGCACTGTGGGGAGTGAAGGACTTAGACTAGCCAGAGACTGGGCATTATATGTCAGATGACCAAATCTTGAGTTACTTGTTATGTACAAAAGAAAAGAAGGCTGAAGGAATCAGAGGGAGTGACACATATATGGGAACAGACCTGAGGTGGCAGTGCTTTTCCACCTTAGCCTGTAGATCCCTGTCAAGAAAGGAATTTTTTTTTTAATTTTTTAAAAATTTATTTATATTTTTGGCTGTGTTGGGTCTTCGTTTCTGTGCGAGGGCCTTCTCTAGTTGTGGCGAGTGGGGGCCACTCTTCATTGCGGTGCGCGGGCCTCTCACTGTCGTGGCCTCTCTTGTTGCGGAGCACAGGCTCCAGACATGCACGCTCAGTAGTTGTGGCTCACAGGCCCAGTTGCTCCGTGGCATATGGGATCTTCCCAGACCAGGCTCGAACCCGTGTCCCCTGCATTGGCAGGCAGATTCTCAACCACTGCGCCACCAGGGAAGCCCCAGAAGAAGAAAGGAATTTTGAGGATGGTCGTATATACATGTAGTAGGGAAGGCCTTGCACCTGAAGTAAGGTTGGTTTTCTTTCTCTTTTTAAAGGACAAGAATGAGGCACAGTATAAACAGGAAGATACTATTACTGTTGAGGATTACATTTCTTAGGTATTTGGCAGGTGACCTGAGCAGATGCTGGGGGAGGAAGATGGAGCAGGGCTGGCCAGGGGGAGAGGAAACAACAATGACTAGACCTTGTGGGACCTCGGTCCTCTAACCAGCCTCTCCAAGGATCTGCTTAGATAACTCTGGGGAGGCTTCTCTTTCCTTTTTGAGCTTTTTGAGTCACCTCAGCGGTTGTGTCTTCTGGAGACTCCACACCTTACCATACAGCATTTGTGAAAGAATAGGTGTTGAATTTTCTGTCCCTGTAATTATTCAACTTTTCTAGCCCTTAGTCCCTCCCTCTTCCTCTTCCTTTTCTAAAATTAAAAAATGTGCTCACAAAAACAAGTTAAAGTTTTCTATGTAATTGACAAAGTTGAAAAGAGAAAATACCTCTCATGACTCCCAAACCCTATCCTCACCCTCAACCATTTTGATGAATCCAGTAAACAAGGAGTTTGAGTTTTATTGCTGTTTTTAGAAAAGGATTTTGGTGGTCAACAAGTCCTCTGCGACACACATGCCATTGCCGCTTGTGAAAGGTACACCCCAGCCCCAGGAAGGTTTGGGTCTGGTGTTTTATTAGGGCCATCATTATGTCTCCCTGCTCATTGGGCATTTCAAATGAATTTCAGTCTTTTGGTGGCTATGAGAGCCAAGATTGATCTTGTTTTTCTTCTCCCTACTTATTAGCTTTCTTGCTATTTGAATATTATGACTAAATGTTAGGATTTCTAGAAGTGACCTTGCCCTGCATCCCTGTTTCCTACTCTGTTGCATGGCCTTACAACTGATATATCAAAGTTCAAACTGGCCGACGTGGACTGTATGGTGATGGTGACAGATATCATTATTAGGAGTAATAATACACCTCTCACGTTTGTACAGCACTTTCAGCATGCAGAGTGTTTTTGTGCTCATTTATTCGTTTGACGGGCAGCTAGTTTGACAGGTGAAGATGCTCAGAGGTTGTGACATAGTTTAGGTTCGAGCTGATGTCAAAGCTGGTTCTGTCTCAAAATTGCCCTGACTTGAAAAGTCTCTGAAAGCATAACAATAATATCTTGAAGCTGCTTGAACATTTTGAACGTGAACCATAGCCCAAATAACCATACCTGTTCCTTCTTTTCCTCTCTTCAGGGTGCTACCCTGACCTACCTTAATAAGAATAAGAACAGCTAACGTTTCTGTGTGCTTACTATGTGCCAGGCACATTACTTGTCCCTTTCCTCTCCTGTAGTCTTCACAACTCTGAGGTAAATGCCATTATTATCTCCACTTTCCAGGTAAGAAAATTGAGGCTCCAAGGGAATTGAATGATTTGCTCAGTGTGACATAGTCAACCAGTGGGGCCAGAGTTCTCACCCAAGCACCCTAGTACCAGAGCCCATGTTCCTAAGCACTAAGCCACACTGCTGTGTTCAGCGTATAACAAGGTAAAGGTCTTGGACTGACAGAAGAAATGGGTTCTAATCCTGGCCCTGCCATTAAAAACTTGCCGTGGCCCTGACTAGTCACTTTCCTTCGTTGGGCCTCAGATTCCCCCAGTGTATGATGAAGTAAGATGAGATAGATGATCTTGAAGGTTTTTGTAAGGCTCTAAAGGTCTGTGGTTCCCGTATATGGACACAGATGAGAGGTTGGGTTAGTGAAGGAAACGACTTCTAAGCTTCTTTTCCTAGTAGTAGTGACTGTCAGGTTCTTAACTTTGAGACTGTCACCTCAATGCCCCCCACACCTCCACGCGTTCATCTCCCTGTCTTATGAGACACTCCCTTGTAGTCCCCTGATCTCAAACACTGATGCTAGGAAAAGTGTTAGAGCAGTGGTTCTCAAACTTGATTTAAGGTATATGAAATGTGCCCTAGGCATCAGGCTTATTAAAAGCACTCCAGATGATTATAGTGTACAGCCAAGGTTAGAATCATTCTTAGTGGAGACTTCAGTGCCTCCTACTCAGTAGTTTCAGCTGCAGAAAAGGGAAAAGCCTCGTCCGCAGAAGGCAGCACAAGTCCCAGACTGCTCTAGTCTTTACAACCACTGATGAATCTATTCTGTATAATTATTGAGCCAAAAAGCCAACATTTTTCTTTTTTAAAAAAATATTTATTTATTTATTTGGTTGTGGCACGCGGGCTCCTTAGTTGTGGCAAGAGAACTCTTTGTTACGGCATGCATGTGGAATCTAGTTCCCTGACCAGGGATGGAACCCAGACCCCCTGCATTGGGAGCACAGAGTCTTAACTACTGCACCACCAGGGAAGTCCCCCAACATCTTTCTTGCTTCCATCTTAGCCAGTCTCATATTGTTTCTTGGGCTTGGCCCTTGGCTAGCAGTAAATCTTAACTCTCTCTCTGCCTTCAGCCAAGCCTCTATTTTTGCCTGTAGAAAATATGAGGTGTCTCTGGGATTTGATAGGTTGCATGAAGGAAGCAAAGAGACCATCTCTACATTATCAGTGTGTTGTATGATGAGACGTTGTGCAATATCTTTAAGGATGGAGTTTCTTTGAAAATGAGTTGCAAGATTATGAATTTGCTTTGAAAAGTGAGCACTAAATAAGCAGTCCAGGTAAGAGGCCCCATACCTTGATCCTGTCTCAGCTCTGTTGTGTTAACTTTAACATCATCTTCAGCTGAACATGCCTCAGTTGCCTAAGCTGGCACTTTCTACAGCCACCAGCCTGGCAGAGAACCTGGATGCTTCTCTCTAAATGCCTGCAGGTTAGGCAGCGGAGGGTACTGAGGACCATGCCTTTGTCCTCAGCCAAAGGCCTAGATAATGGCATTGAGTCAGGTGTTGGTGGGTAACTTAGACTCTTTTGGAACCCCGGTGTTGCCATTCATTAGGATACTGGAAGGGTCCATCCATTAACTCATGGGATTAGAGTACGTAGCTAACAAGGCCAGATCATGAGTTAATTCCCAAGTGGGTGTGTGATCACTTCTAAGGATCTCTTTGTTACTTCTTTGCTACCCAGTCTGTGCCTCCCTGAGAAGGTAAAGGGAATTAAGCAGTATTTGCTCTGTCCAACTCCTCAGACCTACCTGCAGACCAATAGGACCTAGTTAAGTAGGTCCTTATTAAGTGGCAAGCCCATATAAGGCGAGGCACCATAATCAATATAAACAGGCCATTAATCAGTATAATTTGTCAGTATCTGACCTGAGTAAACCTTATTAGAGCCACAAACAAAAGTCCTGTTTATATTAGCAAATAGGGAGGAAACACAAAATAATCAGCATCTTTTTGATTTCTTAGAACTCATAATGCCTGTCTTAGCCTAACCTTTCCTTTCCCTAACTAATAATGCAATTTAAATGTTTATTTTTGACCCTGGGTTCCAATCTTATGCTAGATTGATATAGAGATGTAAATTAGTCCTCATAAGACCTCTATGAAGTGTGGGTGTTTTATTCCCATTTTACAAAAGTAAATATTGAAACCCAAAGGATTTTAAATGACCCACCGTAGGTTACTCAGTGAGTAATAGAGTCTCAGTAGAGCCAAATTTCTCTGACTTAAGTCTAAAATTCTTTACATTATAGTATATGAAGTAGCTAAACTCTGACGGATAAATCAGTCCCACCTTAGGTCTAGAGCGTTCTAGTACATCTACAAGCAAAGATAACATTTGGGCAGTTTGCTGTGCAGTTACCAGTAATGCATGTTGTATATTTTTATTGTTTATGGACTCTGTTCTAGTTTATTTCACCTTCTATATGGTAAAGTACAAAAAACATGGCCTCTGGAGTCAGGTAGCCCTGAATTTGGATTCTGGCTATACCAGAATTTACTAGCGGTATAATTTTAGATGTTAAATAACTTTACCAAACTTGAGTTTTCTAATCTATAAAAATGGGGTAATGTCTGCCTCATTGGGTGGTTATATTTGTTACCTGTTGCTTCACAATAAATTGCCTTAAAACAGCAAATACTTATTACCTCATAATAAGTATTATGAGGTAATAAGTACCCCTGGACCAGTGGGTCAGGAATTTGGAAGCAGATCAGTGGGGTGGTTCTGGCTCAGGGTCTCTCCAGTTGTTGGCTGGGGCTGGAGGGTCTGTTTCCTAGATGGCTGCCTCGGGCTGTGGCGGAAGGCCTCCTCACTACGTGGGCCTCTTCATAGGCTGTTTGAGTGTCTTCCTAGCATGGCAGCTACCCTGTCCCAGAGCGTGTGTTCCGAGAGAGAGAGTGAGAGAGAGAGCGAGAGGGAAGGAGGGCAAGGGAAGCCACTTTGTATTTTGTGAACTAGTTGCACACCTTTATTTTTACATATAGATATATTTTTATATATATTGATTCATGTTCTATATAGGAAAAAATATATAAAATTCATATTTTATAAATATATAAAACATGTGCTATATTTTATTCTTTAGAATCAAGTCACTAAGTCCAGCCCACACTCAAGAGGAGGGAAATTAGGCTCTACCGCTTAAAGGGAAGAATATCAAAGAATCTGTGGACTATTTAAGAGGTGGACTCTGAGCCCTAAGGGGCCCCCTCTCTGACCACTGCTGACATGTGCTCTGAGAGCCTAGTTACCTTTCTTGCTGTGGGTCTGCTGTCTTGCTCAGCTGGTGGGGCAGTCACAGGCTTTCTGATTGAGCAGCAACCATAAAGGACAGAGAGAAGTGAAAAAACTTCATTGACCCAGAGGCTAAAGTGATAGTTGTTATAATCATTCCTTATAAGGTTAGAGTGATGTGACTTGGGTTAATCTTCTGTCTTCCTGGTACACTAGTGATACTTCCACCAGTTCAAGGGTGAATAATCAGGGCATTATTCTTTTGAGGACATTATTCCCAAGCTTCACTCAGTATTCTTTGCTGAGTTGAGGAGAAAGCAGCAGTAGATCTAATAACCATTGAAAACTCTTAACAGGCTTCACTATGTAAACATGGCCAATAAATTGGGGAGTGGGGATGCACACTAAGTTCCTGTATAGTCTCTGCACACAGTAGCCTTTAAGGCGCCTTCCCATCTGTAAATAGAAGCCTCTATAGAATCTGGATGTAGATGAATGAAAGGAGGACTTGGTGTTCTCCTGAGCACCAAGGCAGGAGTGAAGGCCATCCCCACCTGTGTCCCCAGGTCTTGGCCTTCGAGCATAGTAGCTTTTTAGAGACTGTGGAGCCATAAACCAACTCAGCTTTTAGCCTTCTAGGTGGTTCTTATGTGTAATCTTAGGGATGAGTCTCTAAGGCAAAAGCTGATGTTAGTGAATTCACAATACATTGAAATTAGTCAAATAACTGGGCCAGAGTAAATAGAGTGAGTATTCTCTGTGGGGCAAAGGAGAATGAAAGTGGGAAAATACATCACATGTAAGCTGATTTCTGAAAGTTACGTCTCTACCATTTCCCTGAGCTCCAGACTTGATATTCAGCTGCCTACTTGACAACTTCACTTGGATGTTAAATAAGTCTTAACATGTCCTAAACTTTGAACTCCTGGTTTTTTACTACCATCATTGCTCCATCCCTAAACAAAACAAAACAAAATAAAAACAAGCAAACCAAAAAAAATGCTAATTCTTCGCAGTCTTCCTCATCTCAGTAACTGTCAACTCCATTCTTGCAGTTACTCAGGCCAGAAACCTTGGGATCATCTTTGTCGTCTTTTTCTCTCACTTTCCACATTCAATCCATTAACAGATACATTAACTTAACCTGTAAAATATATCCAGAATCTCCTCACTTCTACTGCTACTGCCTTCATCCATACCACCCTCTCCCCCTTGACTGGATTGCTTCCACTATCGTCTCTACAATTTTTGTCCACATAGTAGCCAGAGGGAGCCTGTTAAAGCATACAGATAATTTCATACCTGCACTCAGTATTCACCAGTGGCTTCCCAGCTGACTTAGAGTAAATGCCAAAGTAATTTCATTGTCCTACAAAGTCCTATCCAATCTGGGCTCCATTCTGTGATTTGGTCTCCTACCATCGTCCCCCTGTGTTTCAGCCAAATTCCTCCATGCTGTCCTTGTACATAACAAGCACACTTCTGCCTCAGAGCTTTTGCCTTTCCCTCTACCTGGAGTGTTCTTCCCGCAGATATATATATGTATTCCTACGCCCTTACTTTCTTCATGACTGTGCTAAAATTCAACTCATCAGAATGGCCTTCCCCTACCACTCTGACGTATTTGGCTTGTAACGAGTGCTCAACAGATGTTTGTCCAATGAATGAAACACAACTAGAGGCAAAATGTGGTAGCTCTTCTGCTTGTTGGGTCTCCCTACTCCCCCATGATGGTGTTTAAGTATGGCTCTGGAGTGTGTTCCTTCCTTGGAGTGCTTAAGATGGTCCTTAGTATTTACTGACTGAAGGAAGCTCTGAGGAAGGTGACCAGGTTGAACAGTGATTGGCTGTGGTAGAAATTTGGTGTGATGGGAATTTGAGCCAGCCTGACTCATTCCCTTCTGTAGTGAGGAACTGTGCCTGGAAAAAACAGATATTTCTTTATAATGTCCTATCTAGAAAACACCTCACCCTTAGAAGTACTGCAGGCCTTAGTTTGGCAGGTTGTGGAGATGGCTTGGGGCCTTGCTCATTCTTTTCCTATCCAGGTGCCTCAGGAGGTGGTCTGGGAAGCACAGTCTGGGAGTAGCAGAATGTTGGATTATTTTTAAGCCAAGAAAAGCCAAGCCAGTCAGAAGGGAAACATGGGGTCAGCCCATGATATAATACAATTGTACAGGCTTTTACAGTCTCAAAATGAATATTTTGACATCTATCTATGCAAGACACTGGATATAGGCAGCGGCTAGAAATAACTCCATTTGATAATGGGGTATAGAGTTCAAGCACAGAATAATTAAATAACCAGCAAAACTGGAATTTGGACCAGGCCTATTGCTTCTCTTTCCCATCTTCACCAGCAAAGTGACGTCTGGCCTACTTTGAGTTTTATTGCTTTCGGATTAGTATAACTGGTGCGGTAAGGTGGAAAATACAGTTAAGATCAAAGAAGGCCAAATTTGAAGAATTAGCCCCTATCTCAGGCTTATTGGATCCTTGAAACTTATCTAATATTTAAACCACAGGTGCTGTTTATTTCTTTCTCAGTTATTCCTAAAAGCAGAGAAAATCAACAGCTTCTAGCATGTCTAGGAATTCCCGTAAGATTGGGTTCATTGAGATAACTGCAAATCAGCTGTATAAATCAGATTCTTAAGCCGTTAATAAAATCTCTTGGGACACTGGTTGAATTTCCTGTCCATTTCTTTCTTCCCTTGTGAAGACCAGTTTGCTGCATTCCCTCTTTTCTGGGAGAGCCTTGGCCATTGATATTCATCATGTAGCTTCTCCAAGCATTCATTGTTTTTATATACCTTGCAGTAGGTATTTAGGTGTTTGATCTCAGGGATCTCTCATTTCCTTAAGGGAATATATGGCATTTGATATAATACATAATTATTGCTAACGCAGGTGTATTAAGAAAAAACCATGACTGGCAGAGAAGGTAATAGCTCTGTTTGCATTTTCTTTAAAGGATGGCTTAATTTATGCAGTTGCACCTGTGCTCTCTTCCAGTAGGTTGGAGAACCACCTGTATTATTAGTAGAACTTCACATATAGTAATCCTGGTGTCTGCTTTGGTGGGTGGGAGGTTAGGGCAAGGGATTGGTTCCATTGCTTTGTTCTGACCTGAAATGCATGTTATCAAAGCTGAATATGAGGGTGGGTCTAAGGAGAAGCAGGGCTCTGAGCCAGTAGTTGGGGCCTTTGTATCCTGTTCAGCATAGGCTCCCATGGTAACTGTATTCAACACTCTTTCTCACAGCTGCTCCTGACATCACTGGCCATAAACGGAGTGAGAACAAGAATGAAGGGCAGGATGCCATGATGTACTGCAAGTCAGTTGGCTACCCCCACCCAGAGTGGATCTGGCGCAAGAAGGAGAACGGTATGCCCATGGTGAGTAGGAGGCAGCCCTGGTTCTCTATACGTGGGTCTCTGGTTGCTGGAGTTTCTCCTGGGGAGTTCTAGACATATGGACTGGTTTCTGCAACCTGCCATACTGGCTGCTGTGGCTTGGATCACCCTTTCTAGAGTCTTGGTTACATCATGAATCTGGAGGTCATTGGCAGTCTCTGACCAGCATGGAACCCCTATACATGATTTGTTAAGCTGTCTGTCTGGTAAAGGATTTGGCTGTTTACCTTCAAGATAAGACACCAAGAAGAGCTAACCCCAATCTTAAAATTTTACTATTATTCTAGTACATTTATCCTAAAGAAAACATTGCTCATAAAATGGTCTTAACCTACTTTTCTTGTTTTTTGGGGAAGGCAAGGCAGTGAGAGCAATTAATAGTATATTCCTGGAACACATGAAATACTGATTAGGAATTGAGACAATCTAAGGAGGCCCATGGGCAGCCTTAGACATTGGAAATCTGACAGTATCTGCTCCAGAAAGGGTCAAAGAAAACATCTTTTCCAATCTGTGGGATGATTCTTGATGGTATGGGAGAGTCAAAACTTTAAACTCTCACTTTGTCTCTGATAAATGCTTGACCAGTCTCCTATTCTGTCAGAGGGGGTTCCTCCCCAGGCTTTGTATGCCTAGCACTCTACTTTTCAGGCATCCTCTGACTGCCAGTCTTCAGAATCAGAAGGGACCCTAGAGATCACGTAATCCAGTTTCTTTGGGAAGGTTATACATATTAACCAAGGTAAATTAGTGGCAAAACCACTGAAGCTTCTTGCATATGACGGTATTTTTAAAATACCTTTTGAAGGCTTGTGGACCAAAGGTCACACTCACTAATCACCTCAGGTCATAAGTGAAAAACATGGAATTAGTGAGTGAGTAGAGCAGGAGTTAGAGAAGTTGGCACCTTTTCAAGTCCTAGGGTTGAAGCTTCACAGAATAACTAATTTTGAAGGCTGTGAGTTTCCCATTCCAGCCATACCCACACTCAAACGTAGACATGATTTATGCTATAGCTAGACATCATTCTGGGGATTATCTTTGCCTTTCCTCTCTACTATTTCTGATTATCCTTTAGTTGCTGCATATGAACTGACACATGAGTCAGATTTTTCCCCTCCTAGTATCCCATGAGATCAGTGCTGCAAACCTGTCCCAGCTCCACCCAAACCCCTGGTCATACTCTCACCTCTGCCTTCCCACACGTGCCTGGAGCACTCCTGTCTTGCTTGATCAGCTCTCCTTCCCCACAGCCCTAGTTCACATGTTAGCTTTTCTCCAACTTTCCCTCTTTCCAGCAGTGTCCACTCCCTCAGTGCAATGTGGCTCTACACATACCCTCTGTTGGGGCTTCTTACACGTTCCTTTAACCATCCCTTTGGAGATCTGGTTCCGTCTTGAGGCCAATCTCCATGTTCATTTTTGTGTCATGCTTTTCCATTTCTATCTCACCTTCCCCTTAGGTAGGATATAAAACATGTAACATGCTAATGTAAATATCTGTTGATTGATTGAATAAACTTTCCTTCAACCCTGTAATTCTGAAAGGAAGTGGAAGTTATGAATTTCCCCTACTCTGACTAGGAGCAAGTTCTTAGCATTGTTTCTAGAGGAAGTTTAGGGAGACTTTGCAGAATTCACCAAGGGTGAAGTAGATATGCTGACTCTGAAGGCATCAGATAGGCCTGATGTTACCAGATACATGCCTGACCACGGAGCTCACACCCCTTCTCCATCCTCTGCCTGGTTACGGTTTCTTACCTGGTGTTTGGAGCAGCATCTTCGAAATTGAGTTGGTCTTTTCTGGGTCTACAGGGTAGGACCTCCCTTCACTTCATACAAGTTGGAGAAGTCCAGAGGACCAACAGCAGGGGAGACTTTTACCCTGGCTCTGCTAGAAGATTGTTGACTGGTTGTTGTTGAGATTGAAGGGCAGTCAGTGATCAAGTACTCAAAGTCCCTTGGACAAAGATGGTACTAGACACTGCTCCGTGATCCCGTCCAGTGTCTTGCTAAGGATGTTAGTGTTGCCCTGTATTGGGCACTAATTCGCCTACTCTGATGTTTGTGTGTTATCACTTTATCTGCTCCTGAGCAGGAGATTGTCAATACCTCTGGCCGCTTCATCATCATCAACAGGGAAAATTACACTGAGCTGAGTATCACAAACCTGCAGATCATAGAAGATCCTGGCGAGTATGAATGTAATGCTACCAACTCCATTGGCTCTGCCTCCGTTGTCACCATCCTCAGGGTACGGAGCCACCTGGCCCCACTCTGGCCCTTCTTGGGAATTCTGGCGGAAATCATCATCCTTGTGGTGATCATTGTTGTGTATGAAAAGAGGAAGAGGCCAGATGAAGTTCCTGACGGTAAGAACATCCCTACAAAATAGCTGTAATGTTGGGGCTGGTTTCCAAGCCTTGGGGTGGTTTCCAAGCACCCAAAGAGGACTATAAGAATGTTGGGATTCAGTCCCAAAAGGAGAGAAGGAAAAATTCTTATACTGGTTCCTCACCCCCTACCCCTAAGATTAGCCACCTTGAGCTATAATTATTAGCCCTGTTCCTCCATGTGGGTGTTCTCCAACCCAGTCCCATCTGCCCTTCAGGCCCCTTGTGGGGAATGGGCAGTTGTCAGTCTCTTTGTTCAGCTCTGTCCTCCTTCAATACAGATCATCAGGCAGATTGAGCTTGAGGAGAATCCAAGTCAAGCCTAGAAGCCACCCCAAGATCGCAGGCCATCTGGCCTTTCAGGCAGATTTAAGGTATCTAATTGGTTGTCACATGGTTACCTGGTATAGCCTCTGTAGGTAACTGCCCCAGTCCAGTCAGACTGTTACTGGGAAAAGCCATTGGAACAAGCTACTTTTTGGTTCCCTTGGTTGGTCCCTTCAGAAGGTTTTCAAGGTTTGTGGTGAAGCCAGGGCCCTGCCATTTGGCTTTTTTGTCTGTCTCACAGACAGGAATGGTGGAGAGCATCTGATGCATTACCACCCCCAGTTTAAGACAGATAGCTAAGCAGTAACATCTGGAGTCCCTGCCTGAGGTGGCACTCTCAAGCTGGCCCAGGGTCCGAGAAGGGAGTGGATAATAGCAGAACAACAGCCAATTGTTAGGCATTGGAAAGAATAAGAATCTTAGATGGTTAGACATGCTTAGAGTCAGAACAGGTCCTGGAAGTTATGTTTTTTTTGTTATGGATGTTCCATTTCTAACTCTTTGATTATAATGGGGGGGACTACTGATGGAGACTTGCACCAGTAGTACTTCAGATTCCTCACTAGCTCCCCAGCCCCATCCTCTTGCTCTATAACAGCATCAGCGAAAACAAATTAATTGGCCAGCCAACCATTACCACCACTTGCCTGTCACTGATTGGACTGGAAGGGTGTGCACCTAAACTCAGTGCCTTGGGTGATGGGGAGGATGCCAACTCCAGTCTGACTGTTTTGGGCCTGTGCTTGTGCACTGTGGTGCTGTACCCTGCCCCAGAGAGCTGTCTGTGTCCCTGTGGCTGGCCAGGACCCAGTGCCAGCCATGTGTGTCAGCGGAGAATGCTAAGGGAGGTCTGGTGCTCCCTCAGGAAGAGCGCAGCCCTGAAGGCATGCCAGTGGCTCCAGAGTCTCTGGAAGGACATGTTTGAGAGCAGCAGCCACCTCCCCTTCTTTTCCTTTCTTTTCAGCAGCTTCTAAATCTCTCTGCCTGCACTAGCTAGAGCGAGTATTGTAGTGAGGCTGGTGAAAAGGTTATTTGGTGACACTAACGATGTATGTGGGGAGACCTGGTGGACTTCCATCCAAATGTACATTCACCAGTGAACTAGATGGAGGAATGGGATGGACGTCAGCTGGAAGCAGATGGGCCTTTGTAAATACGTGGGCTTGTGCCCTGCAACATAAGACTGTCCTGGGATTTTTTTTTTGGCGGGGGCGGGGTACGCGGGCCTCTCACTGTTGTGGCCTCTCCTGTTGCGGAGCACAGGCTCTGTACGCGCAGGCTCAGCGGCCATGGCTCGTGGGCC
>NC_041224.1:65157292-65173640 GCF_002837175.3 Physeter macrocephalus | reverse complement strand
TCCACGGCATGTGGAATCTTCCTGGACCGGGGCACGAACCCGTGTCCCCTGCATCGGCGGACTCTCAACCACTGCGCCACCAGGGAAGCCCTGTCCTGGGATTTTTACTTTCTTTCTCCTGGGTCCACAGAACTGCTATTCTATGAAGCAAAAGTGCTTTCTTAGGATTTTCCTATATGCATAGTGCTTTTTCTCTAAATTTCTCTTTCTTGTTGCAAATTAGGACTTCCAAGGCAGAGTACTTAAGTCTAAATCTGAGAGTAAAGGGGGAGAGTTGCCTGTCAGTGTGTTTTCAGCATTGGCTTATTAGGAGCCGTTATGCCTCACTCCTGAGAAGGGCTGAATGCTTTTGCTTTGCTAAATATCGCCTTTCTCAGCTTTCCCTTTGGAAAGATTGAGATGCAAAATGTCAGTAGGAAAAGGTAAAAATGGGCTTCAAAACCTGACTTTTTACTTTAAGGCAAGGCTGGCTGCCCCTCTCTTGGCAGAGTGACACATTGGCTTAGCCTGTCCCTGTCAGAGGTTCCTGTTGTCTTTGCAGGAAGCCGTTTTCACTTACCAGGTTGCTATCCCAGCATATGTGGAAGAGACCGTCAGGTTAGATTTGAGGAATGGTTAGTATTGGTTCTATCTGACAAGTGCAGGCGCCTGCCCAGGGAAAGCAGCTATCTTTTTTATTTAAGAGCTCCATGGCTGTTGAACACAAATGGGGAGGAGTTTGTTATACAAGACACCTGTGGCCAGCAAATCTGAACAGCTTCCTGGAGGGAAAATACCTCTTTTAAGATAAATTATTATAGACAGTGAATGAGTCCTATGTAAAAGAGATGACTGCAGGGTAAGTGCAAAGTACAACCTTCTTGTTTTAGTGTCTTAGAAGAATACTGTAATGCAAGCAGCTTTTACTTTGTTGTTGTTGTTGAATTGGGGCGAAAAATCTGGGATGCTGGAATTATTGCAATGTTTGCCTTCTCTCCGTTCCCCTCCTGACAGCCAGCACGGTCCAGGCTCCATTCTGTATCACATGCCCTTGCTGGAGCATTTCCATCCCATAGTTTTCTTCTTTGTCTTTCTGCCTCTTTTTCTCAGACTCCTCCCTAGTCCTGCCCTCCCCTTTTTTCTTCTCTCCTGGAAGTAATTTTTTTGAAAATTTGATTGTTCCTCTGTGAGTTTTCCTTATGCTGTGTCTTTTTCTTCTTTAGCCAGTTTCCCCTCAACTCCTGTGCAATTCACAAGAGCAAACTCACTTCATATACTTTCCTCCCATATGCCCTTCTTTCAATTTACATATAGATATATGCATACACTCCTTTTTGGAATGAATGAGGAGGTACCTTATACCTGATACAGATTTGGAGTTTTAGAGATGATGAATTTTTACTTGTCAGACAGCCGTTCGTAATTCTGTGTTGACTTATTTATACCATTGTGAAAATTGATTTTTAAAAAAAATAAGCCTGACATGCTTTTTCTCTGCCAAATGAATACACTATTATCAAGATACAGCAGTGATTTATTTCTGACTCACTGGACCTTTTTTATATGAAAAAAGTTCATATAAAACTCATAGTATTCATATTTGGGCAGCCTGTGAGTTTTTGGTAACTCGGCGCTGTACTAGAAAAGCACTAAGGAAACAATACAAAAGTATAAAAACACATAAATTTAAACATGTAGTTTAGCCTGAGTATGCTTCACTAGAAGAGCAAATATTGCTTTAGATTTCTCACATAGAAAATACTTAGGGTTAAGGTTTAGCTGCTTCCAGGGGGAAAAAAAAAGGCACATGACTTTTTGTCTACGGGAGTATACTCAGGACATTTTGTAAATGAAACTTACATCTAAATCCCTTTCCGTCACTGTTATGGTGTCTTTGAGGATCAGTGCCCCAGTGGGTTGTCTTGTAGGTAGATTATCTGCATATCACCTTTAACCTTCAGTGTTGTTAGTAACAGGTGAATTGTGGAGCCAAGTAAGGGCTTCGTTTTTTTTTTTTCAGTTTACTCACCTCCTGACTACATTCTCTGAAAATGTTAAATGATAATTCTCTAAAAAGACTAGATACAACTAGCATCCCGCTAGCCTTCCATCTACCTTACAGCTGGACATACGTTTGGAGCTCACCTTGTGTGTTGGTTCCCTGCTGACTGAACCCAGAGAGTGATTAGTGTGCTTTTAAGTCTTTTCCCAATACCCTGGTGAGATCGGGAGTGAACCTGCTTAGTTGCTGGGGCCTTCAGTTCTGCTGCACATTTTACTGACCTTGAATGAAAACAGTAGGAGCTGATTTAAGAGAAGTGGTGGCATCAAAAAGAGTTTTCCATTATCACGTTAGGGAGATAATTTTATAAGCAAGTATAGGCACTCTTCCTTTAAGTTACTGGTATAAAAGCTACTTGAGGTTTTGTGGGAACCATTTTTAGTGTCTGTGATGTATCCAAACTCTTTTTAACACTTTAGAATTAAGAGCTAGTCTAATGTTCCAAAATCAGTTAAATGGTCAAAACATTGGTAGCATATGAAGCTTTACAAGAGGCCAGGAATGTTGAAAAAGGAATGTGACTTTAAAAAATGATATGCAAACACATGTGTTGTCTCTTAACCAGGGGTCATCTGGGTCAGTAACAAGCTACCTTATGAAGAAAATACAATAGGACTGAATAAGGAAGGAAATTGAAAATAATTTGTTACTCTCTTTTGGGTTTAATGCTACTCTGCTGAGATCAGGCAAAATTTAAGTGGGTTTAGAAACCATAAAACCTCATCCTCAGTGAGATGAAGGCAGTGAAAAAGGAGCTTTGACCAGACAGTCAACTTACTTTGACATTAAAGCCATCTTTTTGGTGGTGGTATTGTATCAGGTAATCTGTTATTTACTAGGCATTGCAGAGCACCCTTCCAGATTCTGAGGCGGTGTAGGGGAATAAGGGCTCTAAGTGCATTCGGTTGGGAAGACAGCATTCAGCTGAATGAATCAGTGTGTGCAACAGGTCCACCAGGAACTTCACTCATAAGATGGATTCCAGAAGCATCTTGTTTCCACTCTCCCCCAGCCCTCTTCCTCTCATCTAGTCAGTGGCTGTGAGTAATACCCAGCTGGAGAGAACAGTCATTGTTTAAGCGGCTGTCTTTTGCCCTGAGGGTTTGGGGGTATGTTGATATTTGTCGGTTACTATGACTTCTTTTTTTTCCCCCCTCAATTGCATCAAACCCTTAAAACATGGTGGTAAGTGAGCGATATGCATGCTTTTGGAGTTTGTTTAATCTCCGCTTCAGTCTATACGATGCACAGTTCATAATGTTAACACTTTTCTTCAAGTTTACTTCATTCACTTTCACAACTAATTTGGATTTTAGTTTGCTGTTTAATCCTCATTTACTTTCATTTTCTTACCTTTTATCTGTAGTTCTGTTCTTTCCCTCTCTCCTGATTTCCTTGTTAGAGGTCAAGTTGTTTTTTTGTTTGACCTGTAAAGGGAGAGTGGTGCTGCAGATAGTGATTCAGTCCAGGAAGGTGGGAGACTTGAGGCTCTTTTCTTTGTTCCTTATAAATGTGGAAGTGGATCTGGGGAGAGAGATGAAGGGGCTCGTGAGACGTAGGCACAAGTGTGAACAGCAACTGCTCCCACTTGCAGGCATGGCAGCTACACCAGAGCCACTGTTGCTAAAACCCCTCATGCAGCCCTTTGCACGTTATCGGCTTGTTGGGCTGGAAAATGACGTTATTAGTCAGACACCAGGGCGTACATATATCCCCATTACTGAAGAAAGAAAAGCTCATGGTGTGAAGTGCTTGGGTTAGTGCTGAAGTGTCACGCTTTGAAAAGATTAGCTTGGCTATCGCGATTGCCTCTCCCCTTTTTTTTCTCTTAAAATTGGGAGTAGATTGGTGATACTCTTGAATTAGCTATCTTGCTTTAGAATTTTGTGTTTTCGGGTGCACAGCCAGAGCACTAAAAATATTCTAAGTTTGCTCCTGTGTTCTTTCCTGTAAGTCCCAGAAGTGCTTAGTTCCTAGCATGTAGCTGAGCTGGCTTGGCCAGGATGCTGAGAGCGTTAGGGTGTTGTGGTGAGGGAGGATCTAGGCTGGCTCGTGGGTCTCAGTACCTGGTACGTCTTTGTATATCTCCACTGTATACACAGCACACAGATGTCTTGGGTGTCTGAGTCTTAAGTTTGTTCTCTGTACTGTTCGATAGTGTACTATTGTTAGTAGTAGAATCCTGTGGACACTGGTGTGTTGCTAGCCTATTGTTCTGGCTAAGTCACTGGTTTGTGGTTAGTTTTGTTTCTGTTTTGTTTTGTTTTGTTTTCTTTTTTTTTTGAAATCTTTTTTTGCTCCAGTCACTGTGTGTGCTGGCAGTGGCTTTGCCTCTCCGTTGCCTCAAAGGAACAGGTGGAGCAATGTCTCCCTCTGACAGACATTACTCCTGACGTGTGCTCCTGCAGATGCCTACACTGAGACTGTGATCTCCATAACTGCTTCATGTGCACCAAGCCCCCTTGTGGAATCCTGCTGAGAGTTTTTCTAGAAGCCTTCAGTTCTGAATCATTTAGTCTACCTGATGTTTGTAAAATAAAAAGAAACTAAGAGCACTTACTTGTTTCCCCCACCTTTGTGGGCCTTAAAAAAAAAATCTGTGTGTGTGTGTACAGACACACACACACACACACACACACACACACACATACACACACACATATATCCCTGATTAAAGGGGACCAAGCTGCCCTTAGTTGAAACAGGAAAGAAAAACTTACAAATCAGAATCAGAAAATACCAATTTAAAAAGGCACCTAAACTCAGATAATAATGTAAGCTTTTCGATTAAAAAGAAAAAAAAAAAAGATAACTCATGGCTCATCTGGGTTTGGGTTCTGGTTTTGGCCAGGGCACAAGAGTGAGCCAGTTTTTCTATCTGAAGTCTTTTCTAGAGGAATGTCAGCACCATTCAGCTTTCCCTGGTCTGTCACAGAACATCCTCTGGTCTACCTACACTTGTTGCTGGCATAGCCTAGCCTGGCTGACCCAGTATTAGGTTGAACCATTGTGGTGGCTTCCTCTATCTCATTCTCCAGACTAAAGACTCTCCTAAAGATTACAAAACAGCAAGAACAGTGTCCTTTGGGGAAGTGAGGATGTGTGGTTAAACATATAGAACATACACATCCATCTACATTGCAAGATTGAGCCAAAACTATACATGCATTCACCACAAGAAAACAAACAGCAGGATTTTACAACTGAAATGTTGGTTTGTCTTCTCATCTATTTAAGAGTGAACCACTGGAACTTGGGGACAAGATGAATATAATGATATCGCAGCCTATCTGTCCGCTACAGTTGCAGTTTTTCATGACAAGCATTCAAAGTGTTAACTAAAACCATTGAAACAACATACCTGCCATTAAAAACCTGAATCTAGAAATAATAACTCCATGAGTGTTTTGCACCTCCAGATGGAATGGCCTTGAATAAATGCTATGAATAGCCATGTTTGCCACTTGCCGTTTACTGTTCTGTTAATCCTTATGCAGAGTCTCACAATTTTCTCCCTTCTTCTTCTGTCTCTCAATGGATTATTAAAAACTGAACACCTGTGTAGACGATGAACCAGCTGGGCCAATGTAAGTAGTTTATTCGACATTGATTCAGTAGTTTCTGGTTGCCTTATTTTGTATTTGCCGTTTAATCAAAGGGCTAGCTAAGATTGTGGGGGAAGACAGTGAGTGGAAACAATGTTGCAGTGTAGACTTCTTAGCCAGACATGGAGTTGACTGATTGCCATTTGATTCCCAGGACAGGCCGTACAGTTTTTTTAGTAGCAATACTAAGTGGAATACCATGCAAAAAAAATGTTTAAAATTTTGCACACCCCATATGTTTAAATTAATAATGTGGGGGAAATCACCATTATATCTGAGACTTCAGGTTTTGTTAAAGTTAATTTCAAGCTCGACTATAGCATGGATAAAACTGCCTGGCTCCATTAAATTGCATGTATCCAAGAGACAGAATTGCAGATTGTGAATCAATCCAAGATTAGCAGAATCTCCTAGAGTTGGGGACTAAGGAGTCAGAGGCAGGCAAACAGTGCCCAAATTATTAAGTGCCAGAGGACACAGCACTGCCTGTATATAATTGAGTATCTTTTATCATTTGAGAAGAGACAGTTGTGTTGAGTAGAGAAAAAACTATTTCACCTTTACAGTAATTATAGTTTACAAATCAAAGGGAAAGTTACCGGTATATTGTCTGCCTTGGGAGTCAAAAGGATCTATTAATTTAAGGTATGTAGGCACTTTACACAAGGAATATTGTATATTAATATTGTGCAATAAAACTTCTTACTGTACCAGGGATGGCAGTAAGTGGAAGGCTCCCTGTATTTCCGTGTGTTATACTTTCAAAAGTTGCTACTGACCTTGAGTTTAACTCTTGTAAATGCAATTTTTCCTCCAAAGGAAAACCAACTCTACCAACAATCACAAAGATAAAAACTTGCGCCAGAGAAACACAAATTAAGTACTACTTGTAATGTAAGTATGGCCTTCTTTAGAAATTTAAAAAAATTATATTCAAATGAGTGTGCCTCTGTTGACCTTATTAAAAATTCTTCAGTAGTTGGTGTTATGTTGCAAGATCTTTTAGTTGATTTCAAGAGCAGCCAATACTGGTGGAACAAGTTGTCCAGTGTAGCAGCTGGAAAGGAAGATTTTCAGCTGAGCTCTTTCACTTATTTACATAAATCCTTTTCAGAATACGTATGATGTTTCAAAACATCACTTTACCACTTTACTTACATCTTTTAAAAGAGGTAAAAAAGAAATCATCACCTTCTTAGGTGGATTATTCTCAGAGGCCAATTGGTCCCACTTTGCTTCTGAGGGCAAGGCAAGAATGGTGGCCAGGCACAGCTGGGCTGGAGTACCTTCCGGTTAGGCACATGGAGATCAGAATTCCACACCGCATCCCTGAGCATGCTGTTTGAACCAAAGCTTTGTTTTATAGGCACTTGGTGTAGTCTTAAGTAACAGTGCATATTCTCTTTTAATTTCTAAATACTCTTTCTTCACAGATCTTTAGGTTCCTGAAACTGGTGGCAACATGACCTGCTAAATTTTCTGCTTGTACCTCTTTGGTTCTTTCCCTTTCAAGTGAGCAGCACCATGATGACTGTCTAAAGCATGCCTTATTTAGCCTCTCCTGTAAGGGTGACCTAGCCAGGTACATTTTAAACAATGCTTCAGTGTAGAGGGTGTAAACTATTTTGGGCTTGATGTGCTGTGAATGTTGCTTTTTTTTTTTTTTTTTTTCCCCCCTTTGGTAGAATATTTAAATAGAAGTAAAAAGGTCCTCTGAGGATCAGATCATGCATGCACCGTTTTTTACTTAATGCAGCTGTTAAATTGGCAAAGCTCTAAAATGCACTGCTGCCATCTAGTGATACATTTTTGTAAAGTACAGCAAAACCTACAGATATATACAGTATATAAATATATATATATATTTATATTTTTGGGGGTGGGAGAAATCCAAAATAAAATAAATGCTTGTTTCATTTTTAAGCTGCTGATACTCATTCCTTACTGTATGTTGTCAGATGAGGAAACTGTTCAGTTCTGGTACATAAAGATGAGTAATATAAACTGAAATCTATAATTTTAAGGGCTTAACCTATGACTTTGATAAGAAGCTGGAACAGACCACTGAATGGATATAATGAACTGCAGTATATATGTATGATTGCTTTTTAAGTGATTATTTTTTCTTTTGTTAAATCATGTAAATTCTTAAATCCTTTTGCACTGATGTGTTGAACCTAATTGTACATTCAATTAAGGCAAACTTTTATAATTTACCTTTTGTTTTCAATGACCTTGAAATGTTACAGCATGGTATTCTATGCAACTAGTTATACTTTGAGGTTGACACTGTATTTTTTCATTGATTTTCACACCCGGCAGGGTTCTCACACACGGTGCGTAATGGTAGATGCATGTACTTGTGTTTTCTGTAATTGTTGAAGTGCAATGATGTATAAAAAAGTGGATTCACCTGTTTTTAAAAATAAAACTGATAAAAGGTGTTGGAATAATACTCTTTATTCTAGTATCTTCTCTAATCTTAGGAGGAAGCATTTTTTCCATTGCGCTGAAGTTCCTCAGTTCTGTATGTACATAGAGTGTTAGTTGCTCAGCTCTGTCAGCTTTTTTAGTTCCTTTTCCACCTCTTCCACAAATGCTGGGAAATTCTGATCCATGAGGCACAAGCGTAGAAAGGGGCCTAACTCTTCTATGTTCCATGCAGATTGTTCATAGACCACGGGCAGCTCCTCTGATGCCAGGAGAGACTGTGGGGATTCCAGAAGAGTAGTTTATTAGAGATTACAGGAGAAAGCAACAGCCTGAATAATAGAACACAGAAAAACTTTGCCTTAAGGAAAGATTTGGGAAACAGACACCAAAAATTAGTGTTAATTAGCTTTGCAGAGTTCCTTTACATAATGTTTCTAAATATACAAAGTGAGATAAACTTGTATCCTTAGGTATTTCAAGTATATTAATGAAATGACTTGCAAAGTGAAGATCCTGCTTCAGTGAAGAGTATGGTGCTGATAAGTTTGTGGATTGATAAGCCTATTGATGAATGGACACCACTAACTTAGTTCATCCTTCCCACCTTATAGGTGGAAGAATGGGTGTGAGCAGTTCATCATATGGAAACTGGGTTCTGAATGTAATACAGAGAGGTCACAAACTGACCATCCCAAGGACACAATTATCTCGCTTTTTCTGGTCCTATCCGTGAGGCTTGACAAGTAGAGGCATGTATCCATCACCACAGTCAAGACAGAACATTTCCACCACCCCCAGGAAGTCCCTCATGCTACCTGCTCTAGTCAGACCCTCAACCCTTGGCAACCATGATCTGTTTTCCATACCTTATAGTTTTGCCTTTTCCAGAACGTCATATAATGTGTGTTTTTCACATGCTTATTTGCCATTTGTATGCCTTCTTTGGTAACTTGTATTTTAACACCATTTGACTAAGCTGCCAATATTTAAATATTAGGAGAGTTCAAATAAAAGTCTGACTGAGCTTGGCTATTTGGAAGATAAGGCGACATTGGATCCACAGTCCTACGTGACGAAGATGGCTCCAGCTCTGTGTGTGGTTCAGTTACGTCTGGGCCTTTGACTCAGCCTTATTCGCTCCTCATGTTAATTCTACTTAGGTAGGTGCTTTTCTACCCTTTCCATGGATGGCATGGTTTGGTATATATGTATACAACTGACATTTCTCTAGGAACTATCTATAATAGAAATTGACTTTTCTAAATTCAAACCAGACTGTATTTAAAGGTAGAAAGAAGAAAATGAAAGTAAAATGGAGCCCTGTTCTCCAGTGAGAGCCACTGTTAACATGTTAGTGTATCTCCTTCCAAACTTACGTTGTGTGTTTTTACTACAAAAATCATGCATGCTATTTTGTAGCCTTTTAAAAAACAATGTACTATGAATATCTTTCCATGTCAATAGATACAGACATCACTTTTAGTGACTACATTTTTATCCTGCCTATGGTTATAGCACTCTTTAACCACTCAGTATCCTATTAGTGAATAATTACGTTTTCAATTTTACTATAAAAAATCACTGAAAAACATCCTTGTATGTATATTTGTGTAGATGAAATGGTATTATAGGTAATAAGATACAAAGTTAAATTTTATCTATATTGCTGAGTTGCTTTCAAAGAGTTTTACCAAACTTATATTCAAAGAACAACTTGTCTAGAAGGTTAGAGCAAACAAGTAACATATCTAAGCTCCCAGCCTGGTGCTTTTTCTTCTTTATACATGGTTCTTCTATATGATGTAAATAAACTGGGCTGAGGTACACCTTTTATAGCAACTGGTACTTCCTGAATAAGGACATCACACACTGCCTTGCTCATGTTTTTTTCTGTGGCTCAGCCACTCTGAATCAGTTAACCTGTAACCCCAGTGCAGATATGAGGCTACAAACTGGGCACTATAACGTCTGCCCTGTGATTGTCCATTTATTTTGAGTGCGTGGTGAGCCAGATGGAGAAAACACCTGTATTTTCTTTCTTATACCACTGTTAGCACAGTTTAATAGATAAAGTAAAAAGGAAATTCATCCTTGAATATTGATGAATTCCATGCAGAATTTTGTGGAAAGCATAGGCTGAGAGCCTGCTGTCGAGCACAGCAGGGAATGCAGTGAGAAGGAGACCATCTTCAGGAGCTCCCGGCAGACCAGGCCTCAGGAACCCTGAGCCTGAATGAATAGTTCTGCAGGGGTCTTCGGTAACAGCAAACTGCAAGGGGAGAGGGCATGTCCGAAAGCAGTTCTTTGGTAACAGAGTTGAATCCTCCCGGGTCTCCGCACATCCTTAGCTGAGATCCTCACAATGAATATCTGCCCCTACAGAAACTATCCTTGATATGACTCCAAATTCATATTGATATTTGTCTTCGAAGAGTTTCCAAATTTTCGTTTCCAAAATTAAATTGAAATTCTTACCTGTATTCCTCTTTCTGGGATAGGTGGTGAATAAATTCTTTATCTCACACATTTAAAGGCTAACACTATAGACCACTCTTCATCTTTTATTTCCTCAGGAGAATAGTTCTTCAGTATGTGTCATCGTGTCTAATCTTACAACAAGGGTAGGTGGAGATGGCCTGTCTCTGTCTTTACTATCTTCTATAGCAACACTTTAAGTTACTGTTCTAGAACAATGGATTGAACAGAGGGATACAAATTCTTCAGGATCACTGTTTTTCCTGACATGAAAACTGAACATGGAAATAGGCCCTACCTGAGCTAACCAGGCTACTGAGGTCCTTCCTCTTGGAGTGCTTGTGCCAGCCGGTACCCACTGTTGCTGCTCCGGGTTCTGGTGTGACTGCAGTGAAACTACATGCAATTAGGCGACTGGCTGAACAGGCCATTAAAGAAGTGGAAACACATGCATTCATGTTCAAAGAAAGAAAACATCAGTAAAAGTGGTAAGATCATTGTTGGTGTAATCTGTCCTGGTTTAAGCTTGGCTGTTACTTGATTTACCACAGTAGAGGTACAGACAGAGTTTAAATCTGAGGCGCCTGCCCTGTGCCTGGTGTTCCTTATGTCTCATAGGCTGGCAGTGCTTTTTCTTGTCTGACGCCGTGGTGTACTTCTGTCTTCAGAGGCCCAGCCCAGGGCCATGTGCTGGTACTGGAGGGCAGTGGATATTGCCCAGCTTCTGATAATCATGATTTGTCACCTTCTAAAAATTATTACTCAAGTAATACATGTTCACTGCGAAAAAGGAAAATGGGGAAAAAACCCTATAGTTGCAAGATAATCTTACATTTTTAATAAAAGTTAAAAAAAATCTCCTTTTAGACATTCTGAGGGCAATGAGTTCTTCTGTTAGTAAAATTCCTAGATATCTTCATTCAACAATGTTTTGTGCCTACTGTGTACTAGACACTGGGGTGATAAAGGGAAGGGAGCCACAAAGAACAAGGTAGAGGTCTGGCCCTCAAGAACCTACAGCCCAGTAAGAACTTAGCAAGTAAAACAACGATTAGAATGCAACCCAGGAAGTGCTGGAATGGAGGTAAATATAAGAAGGCTTGTAGTGGAGGGGAGTACAGGAGGGGTGTGTGCACTAAGCATGAAGGGTAGGAATGCTTTAGAGTCCAAGCTGCTTCAAAGAAACCTGTTATAGGAGGGTTTGTTCTCTGGCAGAACACAGGGGATGTTTTCTAGGCAAACAGAGTGAATAAGGTATAGAAGGAGGCCTGGAGGCATAAGAGGCCCTGAGGACTGCTTCTACGTAAAAGCACAAACTTTTCCAAGAGCCCCACCACTCCTCCTTCCTAGCCACATGTCTGCAGGCCTGGTTATGTTTTGGATACATGTGGTGCTTGTGCTAATCTCCAGACAGTTGTGAGCTAATCACACAGGGAGAATCCAAGACCCTCCCTGGAAGGTGTCTCTATCAGCAGCATGTTCTGACTACCAGAAGTAAATGTTCTACATGCAAGCTGACTGTTGCTAGTTAGTGCGTATTAGCAGAAATGCATATCTTGAAGCATCAAAAATGGACAGAGAGGAAGGAAAGAACAAAGAGAAAAGAAAACTAGTCAAGAATACTAAAATAAAAATGAGCAAAAAGGTAAGGGACTTTAATGAGTCTAGAATCCTTAGGCAAGCCCCATTTCTCTATTTAGTTTCCTTATCTGGAAAAGTCAGACTCTAGTGTTTCTTTCAGCTCTGATATTTGATGTTTTCCTAGGAGACACATCAGTTCAGCTCACACTGTGTTCTTCAAACAACTGGGAAAGACATCAACCAAAATTCATATGCCATACACACTGACCTATATAGTCAAGTGCGATGGAAGCAGCTGAGGCTACTGGGGTGGCCCTAAGGATTGGACAGTCCTCTGCCCAAGTGCAGAGAAATGGAAGGTTCTGTGCACACAGGAACGAGCCCCTGGCCGCTTTCTTCTGGACTTCTTGTGCTAACAAACAGAGGAAAGAGTTCACCTAGGAACTGCCCCCCTCTCCGAGTAGGCTGGGTTGCTTTAGAAGCCCTCAGGTTGAGAAATACCTGGTTAGGCCACAATCAGCAAAATTACAAGGCTGAGGAAAAGTAAAAAAATAAGAGCCAGGAAGTGACTCAATAACTTGAAATAGAAAGACATGGAACTATCTCAATTTGCAAAGAAGAGAATAACTGTTTTAGACAAAAGAAAATATATAGGCCAGAGCTTGCACCTCTTGAATTGGATTCTGAAAAAGGGAGCATGATAGCAAATTTGCACAGCAGCAGCTAAGGGCAAGCCTTAGGAGTTTTTGGCATTAGGAAGATTAGAATGTTCTAGGTAGTGCTTCACAATGCCTGCATGCTGGTGAATTAACCCAGTAGCTTTATCTTGTCTCCTGCTCTGCAGCATCAGACACTCTTGTCTTATCATAGCCCTATTGACTCGTGAGTTCTTACCCTCAGTAATAACTGACCAGGATGCTCATGTGTTCACTTGCAAGGGAAGGCAGATCTGAAAGAGTAACAGCACTGGCAGTAATAGTAATAATGGTTCATGTTATTTAGATATTTGCCAGGTGTTGTCCTAGCTGCTTATAGACAGAATTTCAGTCTCACCATTTTACAGATGAGGTTGAGTGACTTGCATGAGATCACGTAGCTAGGGCTAGGATTCAAACCTAGATCCATTTTGATTCCAAAGCCTGTGGTCTTTGCACAACACTGTGCCATCTCATCTACTCAGAACCCCAAACTACAGATCAAAGGAAGACTTGAATACAGAATCAAGAAAAGACATGAAAGTTTTGTCATAAGCAAGAAAGTAACTTATAATAAGCCATTCCACCCCATTTGTAGAGAGGGGATTCTTAAAGAATACAGCAGCAGCTGATGAGGCAAAAATGTTTTAAACTAGATCCAGGGTTTGTAAAAAAAAAAAAAAAAAAAACAAAAAAAAAAACACCCCAGCTTTAAGTGTTAAGACATGTTCACAACAAAAGTCATGCAGAAACAAATGAAGGGGAAGAATTCTAAAACATCAGAATTTGATTTGGCAACTTAAACATAGTCAAGAAATCATACAGTACTTGTTTAAAGAAAAACACTTTATGATAAATAATGTAAATCTATGTTTGCCCCAGATAAACTATGAAAAGAAAGTTGGTGAATAAAACAGCAAAGGTGAATTGTCTTGGCCCAGTGAGTTTAAGGGGAACTTCCAGGATGAAGCGATGGAAAGCCAGGTTTGGAAAATCATTACTCAGAAAATAAGAAAACCCAGCTTGAAACTAGAATTTCATCCCAAGAGAAGAGGTAGCTTATGCTAGCAGCATGTGGGACTATGCCAAAGAAATGCTAGAATATGTACCTCGAGGAGAAATTCTGTAATAAAGATTCTCAAACTTTTATCACAAGACTCCTTTACACTCTTACAAACAGCTTCTGTTTTGAGTTACATGTGATATTTTATCTGTTAGAAATTAAAACAGAAATTTTAAAACTTATAAAACCATTATGTTAAAAACAATTTAATGAAAACTATATTTCTTAACACAAAAATATAATGACTTTTGCAAATCTCTTTAATATCTAGCTGGACTCTCCTCCTATCCACTTCTGCACTCAATCTGCCGACACATGTTCTGGTTGAAGTATATGAAGAAAATCTGGCTTCACACATATATAGATGGAAAGTTTTTTTTAAAAAATGGGTTTTTCAGGTAATTGTGGATATTTCTTGATACGACACCAAAACTCAACAAGTGGTAGTTTCTTAAAAGTTAGTTTCAAGGTAGAATCTGAAATCACAGCAAGGAATTTTTTATACTCTGTTATATTAAAATCCTTTGGTCTAAGCAATCTCTGTACTGTTTTCCATAGCAGCTGTACCAATTTATATTCCCACCAAGAGTGCACCAAGGGTTCTCTTTTCTCCACATCTTGTCTTTTTGATAATAGCCATTCTGACAGGTGTGAGGATATCTCATTGTGGGTTTTTTTTTAATCGTTTTATTTTTATTCAAACATGAATAAGTACAAAATAATATAAAATACATGAAGACATAAATAATGATACATTGATCACTTGAGTATCCACTATTGATTTTAAGGTAATTAAAAACAGCATTAACTTTGAAGTCATTCTCATTAATGTTTTTTTAAACTTTTTATTTTATATTGGAGTATAGTTGATTGACAGTGTGATAATTTCAGGTGTACAGCAAAGTAATTCAGGTATACATATACAGGTATCTATTCTTTTTCAAATTCTTTTCCCTTTTAGGTTGTTACATAATACTGAGCAGAGTTCCCCATGCTATGCAGTAGTTCCCTGTTGGTTATCCATTTTAAATATAGCAGTGTGTACATGTCAATCCCAAATTCCCCAACTATCCCTTCCCCACTGGTAACCCTAAGTTCATTCTCTAAGTTTGTGAGTCTGTTTCTGTTTTGTAAATAAGTTTACTTGTATCATTTTATTTTTAGATTCCACATATAAGCAATATCATATGATATTTGTCTTTCTCTGACTTCACTCAGTATGACAATTTCTAGGTCCATCCATGTTGCTGCAAAATGGCATTATTTCATTCTTTTTAATGGCTGAGTAATAGTTCATTGTATATATGTACCACATCTTCTTTATTCATTCCCCTGTAGATGGACATTTAGGTTGCTTCCATATCTTGGCTATTGTAAACAGTGCTACAGTGAACACTGGGGTGCATGTATCCTTTAGGACTATGTTTTTCTCCACATATATACCCAGGAGTGGGATTGCAGGGTCATATGGTAATTCTATTTTTAGTTTTTTAAGGAACCTCCATATGGTTCTCCACAGTGGCTGTATCAATTTACATTCCCACCAACAGTGCAAGAGGGTTCCCTTTTCTCCACACTCGCTCCAGCATTTGTTGTTTGTAGATTTTCTGATGATGCCCATTCTAACTGGTGTGAGGTGATACCTCATTGTAGTTTTGATTTGCATTTCTCTAATAATTAGTGATGTTGAGCAGCTTTTCATGTGCTTCTTGGCCATCTGTATGTCTTCTTTGGAGAAATGTCTATTTAGGTCTTCTGCCCATTTTTGGATTGGGTTGTTTGTTTCTTTAATATTGAGCTGCATGAGCTATGTATATACTTTGGAGATTAATCCTTTGTCAGTTGCTCCGTTTGCAAATATTTTCTCCCATTCTAAGGGTTGCCTTTTCGTCTTGTTTATGGTTTCCTTTGCTGTACAAAAGCTTATAAGTTTGATTAGATCCCATTTGTTTATTTTTGCTTTTATGTCTGTTGCCTTGGGAGACTGACCAAGTCTCAGAGAATGTTTTGTCTATGTTTTTTTTAGGACTTTTATGGTGTCATGTCTTATGTTTAAGTCTTTAAGCCATTTTGAGTTTATTTTTGTGTATGGTGTGAGAGTGTGTTCTAACTTCATTGGTTTACAAGCAGCTGTCCAGCTTTCCCACTACTACTTGCTGAAGAGACTGTCTTTTCTCCATTGTATGTTCTTGCCTCCTTTGTCAAAGGTTAATTGTCCATAGGTGTGTGGGTTTATTTCTGGGCTCTCTGTTCTTTTTTTTTTTTTTTTTTTTTCGGGGGGTACGCAGGCCTCTCTCTGTTGTGGCCTCTCCCATTACGGAGCACAGGCTCCGGATGCGCAGGCTCAGCAGCCATGGCTCACGGGCCCAGCCGCTCCGTGGCATGTGGGATCTTCCCGGACCAGGGCACGAACCCGTATCCCCTGCATCGGCAGGCGGACTCTCAACCACTGCAC
>NC_041224.1:65142254-65156990 GCF_002837175.3 Physeter macrocephalus | reverse complement strand
TTGATTTGAGTCTTCTCCCTTTTTTTCTTGATGAGTCTGGCTAATGGTTTATCAATTTTGTTTCTCTTCTGAAAGAACCAGCTTTTAGTTTTACTGATCTTTGCTACTGTTTTCTTTGTTCCTATTTCATTTATTTCTTCTCTGATCTTTCCGATTTCTTTCCTTCTGCTAACTGTGGGTTTTGTTTATTCTTCTTTTTCTAGTTCCTTTAGGTGTAAGGTTAGATTGTTTACTTGAGATTTTTCTTGTTTCTTGAGGTAGGCTTGTATAGCTATAAACTTCCCTCTTAGGACTGCTTTTGCTGCATCCCATAGGTTTTGGATTGTTGTGTTTTCATTGTCATTTGTCCCTAGGTATTTTTTGATTTCCCCTTTGATTTTTTCAGTGATCTCTTGGTTATTTAGTAATGTATTGTTTAGCCTCTATGTGTTTGTGTTTTTTACGTTTTTTTCCCTTTAATTCATTTCTAATCTCATAGCGTTGTGGTCAGAAAAGATGCTTGATATGATTTCAGTTTTCTTAAATGTACTGAGGCTTGATTTGTGACCCAAGATGTGATCTATCCTGGAGAATGTTCCATGCGCACTTGAGAAGAAAGTGTCATCTGCTATTTTCGGATGGAATGTCCTATAAATATCAAATCTATCTGGTCTGTTGTGTCATTTAAAGCTTCTGTTTCCTTATTTATTTTCATTTTGGAGATCTGTCCATTGGTGTAAGTGAGGTGTTAAAGTCCCCCACTATTATTCTCCTTTTAATCTGTTGTTGGATTCTGTATGCTGGTATTTTGTTGAGGATTTTTGCATATCTATTCATCAGTGATATTGGTCTGTAATTTTCTTTTCTTGTAGTATCTTTGTCTGGTTTTGGTATCAGGGTGATGGTGGCCTCAAAAAATGAGTTTGGGAGTGTTCCTTCCTCCACAATTTTTTGGAAGAGTTTGAGAAGGATGGGTGTTAGCTCTTTTCTAAATGTTTGATAGAATTCACCTGTGAAGCCATCTGGTCCTGGACTTTTGTTTGTTGGAAGATTTTTAATCACATTTTCAATTTCATTACTTGTGATTGGTCTGTTCATATTTTCTGTTTCTTCCTGGTTCAGTCTTGGAAGGTTATACCTGTCTAAGAATTTGTCCATTTCTTCCAGGCTGTCCATTTCAGTAGCATAGAGTTGCTTGTAATAGTGCCTTAGGATGCTTTTTATTTCTGTGGTGTCTTGTAACTTCTCCTTTTTCATTTCTAATTTTATTGATTTGAGTCCTCTCCCTCTTTTCTTGATGAGTCTGGCTAATGGTTTATCAATTTTGTTTCTCTTCTGAAAGTCCTGTGGTTCTTAATTGTTTTGGGGGTTTTGTAGGTCCTTTTCTTCTCTTGTGTTTCCCACTTAGAGAAGTTCCTTTAGCATTTGTTGTAGAGCTGGTTTGGTGGTGCTGAATTCTCTTAGCTTTTGCTTGTCTGTAAAGCTTTTGATTTCTGCATCGGATCTGAATGAGATCCTTGCCGCGTAGAGTAATCTTGGTGGTAGGTTCTTCCCTTTCAACCTTATGGGAGTTCCCTTGTATGTTGTCGTTTTTCCCTTGCTCATTTCAATAATTTTTCTTTGTCTTTAATTTTTGACAATTTGATTGATTACTATGTGTCTCGGCGTGTTTCTTCTTGGGTTTATCCTGTATGTTCATCTGGTACATAGCCCTCTGCCTTTTCATCTTGTCTGTCTTTCTGTGAATGTTGTTTTTGTTCCACACGCTGCAGGACTGTAGTTCTTCTTGCTTCTGCTGTTTGCCCTCTGGTGGATGAGGCTATCTAAGAGGCTTGATGGGAGGGACTGGTGGTGGGTAGAGCTGACTGTTGCTCTGGTGGTCAGAGCTCAGTAAAACTTTAATCCACTTGACTGCTGATGGGTGGGGCTGGGTTCCCTCTCTGTTGGTTGTTTGGCCTGAGGCAACCCAACACTAGAGCCTACCTGGGCTCTTTGCTGGGGCTAATGGCAGACTCTGGGAGGGCTCACAGCAAGGAGTACTTCCCAGAACTTCTGCTGCCAGTGTCCTTGTCCCCGTGGTGAGCCACAGCCACCCCCCGCCTCTGCAGGAGACTCTCCAACACTAGCAGGTAGGTCTGGTTCAGTCTCCCCTGGGGTCACTGCTCCTTCCCCTGGTTCCTGATGCGCACACTACTTTGTGTGTGCCCTCCGAGACTGGAGTCTCTGTTTCCCCCAGTCCTGTCAAAAGTCCTGCAATCAATTCCCACTAGGCTTCAAAGCCAGATTCTCTGGGGACTCTTCCTCCCGTTGCTGGATTCCCAGGCTGGGAAGCCTGAAGTGGGGCTCAGAACTTTCACTCCAGTGGGAGAGCTTCTGTGGTATAATTGTTTTCCACTTTGTGGGTTGCCCACCTGGTGGGTATTGGATTTGATTTTATTGCAGT
Organism: Physeter macrocephalus; assembly: GCF_002837175.3. NCBI lineage: Eukaryota > Metazoa > Chordata > Mammalia > Artiodactyla > Physeteridae > Physeter > Physeter macrocephalus. Next base: position 65,154,568 of record NC_041224.1, on the reverse strand, counting down.
TGCACCCCTCCTACCATCATCTTGTTGTGGCTTCTCCTTTGTCTCTGGATATAGGGTATCATTTTTGGTAGGTTCCAGCATTTTTTTATCAATGGTTGTTCAGCTGTTGTGATTCTGGTGTTCTCGTAAGAAGGGGTGAGAGCACGTCCTTCTCCACCATCTTGAGCTTGAATTATGGTTTTGATTTGCATTTCCCTGATGATGAGTGATGCTAAGCATCTTTCCATGTGTCTGTCGGCCATCCATATATCTTTGGAAAACCTGTTCAAGTTCTCTGCTCATTTTGTAATTATTTTTTTAATGTTGATTTGTATGAGTTCTTTGTGTATTTTTGAATATTAACCCCTTATCAGATGTATCGTTTGCAAATATCTTCTCCCATTCAGTAGGCAGCCTTTTTATTTTGTTTGTTAATAGTTTCCCTTGCTGTGCAACAGCTTTTTTACTTTGATGTCCCATTTATTTAGTTTTGCTTTTGTTTCCCTTGCTTGAGGAGATAGACCCATAAAAATATTGGTGGGACTGATGTCAAAGAGTGCACTGCCTGTGTTTTCTTCTAGGAGTTTTATGGTTTCAGGTCTTACATATAAGTATTTAATGCATGTTGATTTTATTTTTGTATATGGTTATGAATAAGTAGTCCAGTTTTCCCAGCACCATTTATTGAAGAGAAATTAAAAACAGAACTAGCGTATGATACAGCAATTCCACTCTGGGTATTTTTCCAAAGAAAACAAAAACACTAATTCAAAAAGATACATGCACCCCTATGTTCACTGCAGCATTATTCACAGTAGCCAGGATATGGAAGCAAACTAACCCTAAATGTGTATTGATAGATGAATGGACAAGGAGGATGTGGTACAAACACGCATACATACAAACGAATATTACTCAGCCATAAAAAAGAATGAAATCTTGTCATCTATGACAACATGGATGGACTCACAGGATATTATGCTGAAAGAAGTCAGAGAAAGACACTTTATGATTTCACTTACATGTGGAATCTAAAAAACGAACAAACAAAACAAACAGATTCATAGATACAGGGAACAAACAGATGGTAACCAGAGGAGATGGGGAAGGCGAACGAGTGAAATAGGTGAGGGAGATTAACGGGTACAAAAATAAATAAATAGAATCCATTCGTCTGTTTTGCACTTTGAAAAATTTGTTGTGATCTTTTTAATCTTTTTTGAGATTTCTTTTTGGCTGTGTTGGGTCTTTGTTGCTGTGCGCAGGCTTTCTCTGGTTGCAGCGAGCAGGGGCTACTCTTCGTTGCAGCGCGTGGGCCTCTCATTGCAGTGGCTTCCCTTGATGTGGAGCACAGGCTCTAGGCGCATGGGCTTCAGTAGTCGCATAATGCAGGCTCAGTAGTTGCGGCACATGGGCCCTAGAGCGTGCGGGCTTCAGTAGTTGAGGCATGTGGGGTCAGTAGTTATGGTGCGCAGGCTCCAGGGCGCGGAGGCTCAGTAGTTGTGGTGCACGGGCTTAGCTGCTCCGTGGCATGTGGCACCTGCATCGGCAGGTGTATTCTTAACCACTGTGCCACCAGGGAAGTCCCTATTTTGCACTTTGGGTCTTTCATCCATGCATGATTTTGTAGCATCATGTATTCATCACTTGAAAAATACTGGTTCGCTGGACTATACAGATCTCCTAAATGTTGAAACATTTTGTCACTTAATTATTTTTAAAATCACGTTCATTAGTAGTACCATCAGGAAGGTCTTCTGGGTTAGGAAGCTGTGAAGCTCAAGTGGCAGATACAAATTTTCCAGGATTCTAATTTTCACTTGAAAAGCTTATTTCATCATTATCGATAAATACTATCAGTTGTTTTCTTGAAAGGACAGGCTCACTTCATTCGAGAAAATGTCACCAAACACCCAAATCTGAATAACCAGAGTTTGTCAGTTGCTCAAGTAATACGGTGTTCCATGAAGAAAGAGGTGGTTCAGCACCCAATGCATTCATACAGGTGCTTTCCCAGGAGAAAGCCATCATGCTTCACAATACAGATGGTTTTGTTAGTTGGTTCTTACTTCAGTGACCAGTGAAAAACCTGACTGCGTACAGTTGGATGCCACTGCCTTGATCTGTGCTAAGGTGACAGCAAGTTTGCTCACAATGCTTTTGTCCCATTAACACAAATATCCATACAGCAAAAGGGCTGTATTATTACAGAAATAATGTGGACTTAGTGGACCCTGGAAAAGGTCTCAGGGAGGGGTCCGTGGATCATGCTTTGAGAACCACTGTTCTATAGTGACACTCATAATACACCTGGGACTCCCAGCTAATCTAATTTCTAGTATTACAGGTAGCTACAGTGAGACTCAACCTTGAATTAAAAAAAAAAAAAAAATCACTCAGTGTCTTCTTTGGAAAAAATGTCTATTCAGGTCCTCTGCCCACATTTTAATCAGATTGTTTGGTTTTTTTGATACTGAGTTGTATGAGTTCTTGTAATTTTGGATATTAACCCTTTATGGGATGTATCATTTGCAAATACCTTCTCCCATTCAATAGGTTGCCCTTTTGTTCTGGTGAGGATTTCCTTCACTGTGCAAAGCTTTTTTTTAGTTGGATGCAGTCCCATTTATTTATTTTTGCTTTTGTTGCCCTTGCCTGAGGTGCATGGAAAGATGCTCAACATCACTCATCATCAGGGAAATGCAAATCAAACCACAAGATATTACCTCACAACTGTCAGAATGGCTGTCATCAAAAAGACAAGAAATAATAAATGTCAGTGAGGATGTGGAGAAAAAGGAACTCATGCACAGCTGGTGGGAATGTAAATTGGTAGCTACTATGCAGAACAGTATGGTAGTTCCTCAAAAAATTAAAAATGGAACTACCATATGATCTAGTAATTCCACTCTGGGTATCTATCCGAAGAAAACAAAAACACTAATAAAAGATATATGCACCCGTGTTCAGTGCAGCATTAATTTACAGTAGCCAAGATACAGAAGCAACCTACGTGTACATCAATAAATGACTGGGTATGGTGTATATGTATACACACACACATACACACAACGTAATATACACAAATGAGGTATATATATACACTAAAATATGTGGAATCTAAAAAACAGCAAACGAACAAATGAAACAAACACTCATAAATACAGAGAACAAATGTGGTTGCAGAGTGGGGGGCGATGGGCAAACTAGGTGAAAGGGATTAAGAGGCACAAACTTCCAGTTATAAATGAGTCACAGGGATCTAATGTCAGCATAAGGAATATAGTCAATAATATTGTAATAACTTTGTATGGTGACAGATGGTAACTAGACTTACTGTGATCATTTTGTAAATGTATAAAACGATCAAATCACTATACACCTGAAACATACTATAAGTTAATTATACATCAATAAAAATAAGTCACTCAACATTAGATATCCTTAACTTACAAACCTGGTGGACTCAGCAAATTCCACTGTGATTTTGGCCCCCATAGAGCATTAACTTGTCAAGTTTCTTGTACAGCCACACACTCGCCTACTTACATCATGCTGTGGTGGGATGCTCCGCACACAGCCCTTCCTTTGGCTTTCACCTGTCCACAGTGGGCTAGGACTCAGCCTGAGCTCCTGGCTGATTCCGTCAGGCACCTGGACAGTGATGTACTGGGCCAGGTTCTGCACGCAGCTGCAGCAGTGTTCCAGCGCCTGCTCCTTTGAGCCTCCACTAAACTGCACCCGGAACATACGACTCTTGTTCTGTGTGACAAATCAAAAGATATCCTCAGTGAACCTCGTGTCCTATCACTTTACTTTTATTTACTGTGAGGTCTTCCCTTTGAAGGGGAAGAGGTATGAATAATGGAGTAGTTACCCTAGACTGTTGATGTGGGTATAGAAAAGCCGATAATTAGTTTTCTTCTCCCTTTTGGGAGCTGTTCCTCATACTAAATTCATTTCCCTCAAGGAACTGGCAGACATCAGCAAAAATGGAAAAGCCCATATCATAAAGACCAGGAAGGTCACTATACTGGTTGCAGTAAAAGATCAATGTTTTGTCTTACTTTGGAACAAAGGTTTCATACCATCTAATTCCTCACCTCAGGTGGAAAATCAGTGAAGCTAATAGTCCTGGCTCAACAAAATTTTCCAAACCTGAGTATATAAAAGAGCTAACCAGGTAGATGCCACATTAAACAAGCCAGTGAATTTGAAAAACAAAACTGGGGATCAGGGGACAGGCAAATGCTGAGAGCTAATGTATCTCATATTAATCTGTAGTGCCCTTTATCCTTAAAGGGGCCAGACTTAACGTACAAATCACACAGACAAATCAATCATGTTGCCTTTAATTTGCTGTATGAGTTACATCCCCTGACAAATCCGCAAATATAGGAGAGATGCAATTAAAATTTTTAAAAGTGGCAACTACATCAAATTTATTTAATTGTAAGTTTAAAAACAGAACTAAATTGTAACAATAACAACAATAAACCCATTATTTTAATAGAAGTAGTTTCCTTTTTCTAGTCTGATATCCTGCCTAGTTTTAGAGGACTCAGCTTACACAAAAGCCACCCCAAATGGGTGGTATGTATTGTGTACCTTTGTTGAATTTCTTCTGTGAAGAAATTCAGATGCTAACATAGTAACAGCATTTTTCATTCATTAAATACACAAGTCACACTGCTAACTGGAAAATGTTTCTAACCACAGTTAACAAAATCCTGAAAGTTACTGTAAGTGAAAATCCTTGATTTTCCTGTTCACAGTTTACCCTATTTAAATTTTTAGTTAAAGCCATCAAGCAAAGCCACATCTTTAGGATATAGAAAACTTGGCATGGCTAAGTAGTGGTTAAGGTATCATGTCTAGAAGAATAGACACCAATGCCCCTTTACTGCCTCTGTTGGGTTCTCTTCATTTTTTAATACATTTAATTTTTTTCCCCTGAGTATAAAAGTAATCCATTATCACTGCCTCCTCCAACAATGAAAAAATATGAATATTTTTCTTATGTGTATTAGTCATTTGTATTTTTTCTTTTGTGTATTGCCTATTCATTTCCTCAGCCATTTTTCTCTTGGATGAATAATCCCCAAATTATCAAGAGTCTCTGAAAGCTAACTTTCCTTAAGGAAGGGGAAAGAACTGATAAGAGAACTCTACATTCAGTTTTTGGTAATTCTATGACTCTTTTGTGAAACTGAGCTTTCTTGTTTACAATTAATTAGCTGTTTCCAGCTCACCCTAGTTTAGACTGTGCCTGGGGACAGCTATATGAAATATCTTTATATTAGCTATTTCCATGATGATTCTGTAATTATCTAACCTTTTGAGAAGTAATCACATAAAAAATTATGCCTCATAGCTAGATGAAAGCTATATGTAGAAACACAATTATTAAGTATATAAGTAGGGCAGAAATCTCAGACCACTTGTCTAGAGGTATTTATATACATATATATGTGAGTGTACATAAGAATGAGTTCGGACAGTTAAGGGTTTCTTTGAAATGTAGTTTCAAGAAATGACAGGGAAGGTTTTATGTCTGATACCTAACTGATGTTTTGCTCCATGTTTGCTTCTGTAAAATTCTCGGACAGAATTTGAGCTTATCATCAGAAACCAGAAATACCACTTCAATACATGTGGACCCAAGATAAAGCCAAGGTACATCAGGAAAAATCTGAAAATGAGTTATATCTTGATCCCACATCCTTAGTGTCACGGGGTACCACAATAGAAAACCTGCCACATGGTTAACAAAAAGGACTCCTAGGTTGAAAATCTTGATGAGATTTATTTTTATACCATAATTAAAAGAAAGAGCTCCTTGCTGTGAAATGAAAGTTTTTCAAGTATATACTAACGGCCATGAACTGTCCCAAATAAACAGTCTCCAGTGTCTATCATCTATGGAGATTAGCTCAAAATTATACACACACACACACACACACACACACACACACACACACACACACAGTTTTTCAAGTATATACTACCAGCCATGAACTGTCCCAAATAAACAGTCTCCAGTGTCTATCATCTATGGAGATTAGCTCAAAATTATACACACACACACACACACACACACACACACACACACACACACACAGTTTTTCAAGTATATACTACCAGCCATGAACTGTCCCAAATAAACAGTCTCCAGTGTCTATCATCTATGGAGATTAGCTCAAAATTACACACACACACACACACACACACACACACACACACACACACTGGCCACGCCACACGACTTGTGGACACACACACACTGGCCACGCCACACGACTTGTGGACACACACACACACTGGCTACGCCACACGACTTGTGGACACACACACACAGAGGCCACGCCACACGACTTGTGGTTAAACCCGGGCCCTTGGCAGTGAAAGCATGGAGTCCCAACCCCTGGACCACCAGGGAATTCCCCAAATTACTATATTTTAAGTTGTTCCCACCCTGCTTCAAAACACTTAATTTCAAGTTCTTACAACTAATAGAAAACTCCTTGAGGAAACAAGGGTAAGTGTTTGTCTCTGTACATTTATCTTCACGTACACACAAGAAATCTGGGAAGCACTGGGCCAATTAAATGCTGACTCACAAGTGTGAATGGCATCTCCATGCAGAGATCTTAAGCCGCAGGCTCTATAGCTAATGTTACAGGGTATATAGCACGCAGGAAGATGCAGGGCCCAGTTAGCACGATGTAGGAAGACAGCCAAGGAGACATGAAAATCCTCACAAACATAGGCATGTTTTCCTGCTGGTTTTAGAGTCATCACCCAGATCTATAAGAAATTTCCCATCACTACTAGGAGCCCAACCGGAGCAGTTTTCCCCACCACTAGAAGTGAATTCCTCTATTTAGAAATTGGGATTGGGGGTATATGGGAAAAGGACTTCACCAGAGAAGGGACAAACAGTTTCTTTGATCCTTTGCTTTGAAACAGAGGTGATACTCAAGGCTGAAGCTAGACAAAACCATGAAAAAATTCTTCAGTGAGTTACTGGAGGTGAGGACAGTGGTTTAGGGTTACTCCTTTGAACCAAAGTCTCTTCAGATATGTTAGCCAATCAGCCAAGACCATTTTGATTACAATTACTGAAAAAAAGGAAGCCCACCTTACAAGTAGGCAGATCTTATACAATCTACTTATTTTGGCCAGAGAGAAAAGAAATGTAATCTTTATTGCCCCCTGAATTTAAGTTTTAAATTTCTGTCAAAGGAATGAAAGTTTTATTTCAAAATACTTCTATTTGTCAATTTAAACAAGAATGTTTCTTATGTAATACTTGGTTAACTAGAAGTTATCCAAGGCAAGAAGCACTAAAGTGTACCCTTTGCCAGGTAAGGCAAAAAGAAGAATCTGTTGGGATTTTAAAAAAATGAAACAAATCATGATCTTGATAGGTGTTAAAATTTAATTTGTAATCCTGATAAAAGTATTAGTAAATAAACTATATCTGAAAGACTATCTCCCTAACATGGTAAAAAATATCCAATCAACAGCCAGAAATATTCTTAATGTCTAAACACTGGTTCCCATTCAAGTCAGTAAGATGTCAAGGATGGCTGTATAATTGTCTAATTACAGTGTTCTGTAAGGTCTAGATAATTCAGTAAGGTGAGAAAAGTAAGTACAAATTATGGGAAGTAAGTTACCATTGCTTGCAGATTATAAAATTACTTTCCTAGAAATTAAAAATTATCAGAGCTAATAAAAGTTTAGTAAGGAAGCTAAATTTAAAACAATTCAGAAAAAATCTAGTAATAGCAGCTAGATATATGTTTGGGATAAAGAATACCATTCATAATAAAAGGATCCTAAACTTAAATATTAAAAAAATCTGTATATGAAGTATATGATATATACACAAATATCACATATAAAATTACACAAAATACATGTTTTTTCTATATAATATCTATACATGCATTTTATATGTAATCTATATAAAGATTTTGAAGAGGAAAATTAGGCAAAAGCAGTAGACAGGTGATTCACAGAAGAAATACAGATGGCTAAGAAACACACAAAATATTCATTCCCGTTAGTTACCAAAGAAATGCAGATTAAACGAAGACGCTCATTTTTGCTTATCAAATTGGAAACGTTTTTTAAATTTAAATTATATCATCCTGTTGGGAGAGGATGTGGATAAATGAGCATTTTTACGTATCGTTAGTGCTGTAGAAACAGGGACAACCTATCTGGAAGGCACATTTACAAAATAAACATTCATACTTCTAGTACATTCATACTTCTAGTACTTCTATCTCAAGAACCCTGTAAATAAATCCTTATGAAAATCAAAACATTTTTACAGTAGTGAAAAATCAGGAATTACTTAACTGAGTCATAGTGCATCCAAACAGTAAAAATACTAGGTAGTCATGGAAAATCATGTTTTCAAAGACTTAAGAAATGACTTGGTATAATGTTCCAGATATAACGTTACATGAGGAAAGCAGAATGTAAAGCACTCTGTGTACCACAATCCCAAATTTATAAATTATCTATATGGCAGACACTGTTCATTTGCCATGAGCCAATCCACACCAGAGGCTGGAAAAGCCAAACACTCATTTACTAATCTTGGCAGATTGGGATGGCCACAGTACACTGTTCTGGTCCATGAGACAGAAGCAGACATCTGTCAGGGGTTGTGGGAGGTGGAGAGCCTTACAGAAAAGTTTATGCTTTGCTTATAAAAGGAATAGATGAAGCTGGTCTCCTGTGAATGGAAATATAACAGAGCTGTAGTAGCCATTTTGAACATGTGAGGGAGAGGCCAAGGGAATTACAAAGGTGTTGACCCCAGCAGGGTGGAGTTGCTAAGCCAATTGCTAGCTACTGCCTGCTTCTGGGTTTCATATATAGTCAAAAAAATAACCCATTTTGGGGGGCCATTATACGTGGATTTTCTGTCACATGCATCTGAACACTATCCTAATGGATACAATATATATGCCTAGTAAAAACTTCAAAATGTTAATTATTATTATTATTATATATATATATATTTTTGGCAGTACGCGGGCCTCTCCCTGTTGTGGCCTCTCCCGTTGCGGAGCACAGGCTCTGGACGCACAGGCCCAGCGGCCATGGCTCACGGGCCCAGCTGCTCCGCGGCATATGGGATCCTCCCGGACCGGGGCACAAACCCGTGTCCCCTGCATCGGCAGGCAGACTCTCAACCACTGCGCCACCAGGAAAGCCCAGCAGGGGGATTCTTAACCACTGCGCCACCAGGGAAGCCCAAAAGCACACCTTTTAAACATCTAAATAGCAAGACAAACGATGTAACTCCACCTCCTCCCATTTTGTGATGGGGGATGGAAAATGGTTGCATAGCTCTGTCAGACAGGTACTGACAGATCAATCAAAGCCCTGGCTCTTCAGCAACATCCTCTTACTAACAATGCTTCTGCCTCTTACTCCTTGTTTCATGTTTTGCTCACAATGCAAACTTTCCTTAAACGTGTTCTTCCCAGTACCATTTCACCTGCAAAGAGAAGCTCCTGCACCCACTCCCATACACACTTAGCAGATGAGAAGGGTATGATCAGTTGCTTCAAAACAGTTGGCCACAAAGGATCTTGCCTTTATCGTTGTTCCAAACAACAGACAATCCATGCGTCTTACAATCTTCAACCAGTTCTTGCTACCAATGAGTGAAAACCCTTCCTGAAACAAAATAATTAAACAAAATTAGCAACAGAAGCAAAAAGGGACATGAAGAATAGCTGTGGTGCAGCTGCTTCCTATTAGAAAGTTGTCTATTTATTTATTCTGTAACTAAGCACAACAGAAATGACTCAATATTACCAATTGCCAAAGATGACCCTTCCAGTGAGTCCCCGTGACCTTAGTGTTCTTCCTACATCACGATCTCAACATTAATAGTCTCAGCTTTTATTCCTTTTCTTAACCTTTTCATATTGAAAATCAATAAACTATTAAAGATAGTAAATGCCCATAGTCATATTTGCAATAAGATACATTTCTATGCCTCTAGGATTTGCCAAAATGTGAGTTTATAATCTCTGGAAGCCAAGAGTTTCCATTATACTAATTTATTAAGTTATCTGCCATATCCCCAACTATGTAGTGAGATTTCTCTTCATGAGAATCTTATTTTCAGATTCCTATGAATGGAAAACTTGAAGCAATTTGGTTTCAGATGCTGAATGCTTAGTTCTTCATTTCAATCTGAAAAAACAAAAAGGCAAAGAGGGCAGTAGAGGGCACACAAGTCTCAAAAGAGGGACAACTGCTGGATCCTAAAGGTGTAAAGATAAAGTTTTTCTGTAGTTTACTAATAAAGTAAATGGAGTGGACTGTCTAATGATTATGGCTACTTATAAGCTCAGTTACGTTGTCAGTAGATTTCCTCAGTTACGCAGCCCATTAAGTTAGAATGTGTTTACAATTTAGTAGAACTCATCCAGGGAACTGATAAACGGACAGTATCCAAAACCATGCAACTGCATCTGCCTTGTACTGTTAGTCCACCACAGCCAGGGGAGGCTGCTGGAGGGATGTGAGAAGTCTACAGCTCTTTAAAAAAGAAAAAGTTTTTTGAACTCTCACAAAATCTCTCTTCCTAGATCTCCATATGACAAAAGCTACAACTTCGGGGCTTCCCTGGTGGTGCAGTGGTTGAGGGTCCGCCTGCTGATGCAGGGGACACGGGTTCGTGCCCTGGTCTGGGAGGATCCCACATGCCACGGAGCGGCTGGGCCCGTGGGCCATGGCCGCTGGGCCTGCGCGTCCGGAGCCTGTGCTCCGCGGCGGGAGAGGCCACGGCAGTGAGAGGCCCGCGTACCACAAAAAAAAAAAAAAAAAAAAAGCTACAACTTCCAAAGAAATTTGTAGTCCAGGAAAACTGGGTTAATTCTTTCACATTTTTCAGAAACAAAAGGAAAAAAAAGAGTCCATTCTAAAATGTTGATTCTAAGAGTTTTATCATCAATAGGAGGTTTAATGAAAAAATAAATTAGGCAAACCATTTGTGATTTCTTCTTAAAACTCTCAGAATTAGCAAAAAGAAACATTTTCCTTATTACATCCCCAACATGTAGATTCTGTGGTTTAAAATGGCAGTATGTGGGGAAACTAGTGCACACACACACATTGCTAGTAGGAGTGCAAACTGGTACAACTCTTATGGAGGACAATATGGTGATAACAAAATTATGAATGCTTTTACTCTTTAACCCAGCAACCTCAATACGGGAGATTCACTTCACAGATCAACCTGCACACATATGAAGTGATGCATGGACAAGGTTAAGCATTTCTGTATCTTTAATGGTAAAAGACTGGAAACAAGTATACAACAACAGTGGACTGGTTAAATAAAATATGATACTCTATGCAATGGAATACTATACAACTGTAAAAAAAAACAGCTCTGTATCAGTGATGTCCAGTAGAAATTACAGTTTGAGCCACATATGTAATTTTAATAGTAGCCACATTTTAAAAGCAAAAAGAAATTGGTAAAATTTTACTGCTTAATATATCAAAAACATTATTATTTCAACATGCAAACATTGTAAAACATTATTAAGATAGTTTTTTTGTACTAAGTCTTTGAAGTCCAGTGCACGATTAACACTTATACCACATTTCAATTTAGATGCTGTATTTCAAATGGTTAAAGTGAAATGCAATCCTACCAAAACAACAGAGTTGAGTTTAATGGGAAAATATTTTACACTGCTTCCATTTATAAACCTAAATGTAAATTAAATAAAATTTAAAATTCTGTTTTTGGCTCCCAGACTTCAGACTATACTACAAAGCTACAGTAATCAAGATAGTATAGTACTGGCACAAAAATAGAAATATAGATCAATGGAACAGGATAGAAAGCCCAGAGATAAACCCATGCACCTATGGTCACCTTATTTTTGATAAAGGAGGCAAGAATATACAATGGAGAAAAGACAGCCTCTTCAATAAGTGGTGCTGGGAAAACTGGACAGCTACATGTAAAAGAATGCAAATGAAGCAACTGACAAAGGATTAATCTCCAAAATTTACAAGCAAGCAGCTCATGCAGCTCAATATCAAAACAACAAACAACCCAATCAAAAAACGGGCAGAAGACCTAAATAGATATTTCTCCAAAGAAGATATACAGATTGCCAACAAACACATGAAAGGATGCTCAACATCACTAATCATTAGAGAAATGCAAATCAAAACCACAATGAGGTATCACCTCACACCAGTGAGAATGGCCATCATCAAAAAATCTACAAACAATAAATGCTGGAGAGGGTGTGGAGGAAAGGGAACACTCC
>NC_041224.1:65133883-65141847 GCF_002837175.3 Physeter macrocephalus | reverse complement strand
TGAGTTATTTGTAGTGAGGTGGATGGACCTAGAGTCTGTCATACAGAGTGAAGTAAGCCAGAAAGAGAATAACAAATACCGTATGCTAACACATATATATGGAATCTAAAAAAAAAAAACCCTAGGGGCAGGACAGGAATAAAGACACAGAGGTTGAGAATGGACTTGAGGACACAGGGAGGGGGAAGGGTAAGCTGGGACGAAGTGAAAGAGTGGCATGGACATATATATGCTACCAAACGTAAAATAGACAGCTAGTGGGAAGCAGCCACATAGCACAGGGAGATCAGCTCGGTGCTCTGTGACCACCTAGAGGGGTGGGATAGGGAGGGTGGGAGGGAGACGCAAGAGGGAGGGGATATGGGGATATATGTATATTTATAGCTGATTCACTTTGTTATAAAGCAGAAACTAACACACCATTGTAAAGTAATTATACTCCAATAAAGATAATAAAAAAAAATTTTTTTAATTCTGTTTTTCAGTTGCACCAACCATATTTCAAGTGCTCAGTAGCCACATATGGCCTGTAGCTCCCTTCCCGGACAGTGCAGGTCTATATGTGTTGATCTGTAAGATATACTGTTCAGCAGAAAAGCAAGCTGCAGAACCATGTCCATGATGTGGTACTTTTGTATAAGAAAGGGAGCGAACATACAATGTATATTCTTCTTATTTGCTTGTATTTACATTTTAAAAACTGGAAGGATTAGTACACAAGAGACTAATAAAAACAGTTATCTGTAGGGAGTGGGAATGAACAGTGCAGATGGGGCAGGGTTTGAAGTAAAATATTTTACTATATATCTTTTTATATTGTTTTGATTTTTGAACCACATTAAACCCCATATGCATGCATGTGGGAATATTTAGGCAAACAAGGATTCCCATTCCAATATGGCATAAACTCAAGGAAGAGGTGAAAGCAGGACCTAAATAAATGATAAGTCTATGGGAACTCTGTACTATCTTTACAACTTTTCTGTAAATCCAAAGCTATTCTAGAATAAAAAGTTTATTAGAAAAGAAATGAGCAGTTCTTGGCCCTGGCCTGGCCTCACCTCTTCCTACCTCTAGTCTACTTTGTGTCTTATGAGACATCTCCACTTGGCTAGTTCACAGATTCCTCCATGTAAACTCGCCCAGATTGGGACAGTTCTTCTCCACACACATTGCCATTCTCACACATTGCCACCCCCGTGAATGGCATCATTCACCAGTCACCCCAAGTGATCAACCTGGTGTCCTGGTGGACTCCTTTCCTCACTTCTCCCTCAATACCAATCTATCCCCAGGTCTTCGAGATCCAATCCCCAGCTTTTTCCATCTCACCATCCTCTCCACTTACACTGTCACTGCTGCATCTGGCTGCTCCTCACACCTTGATTTCGTTGTATAGCCTGTTCCTAAAATGCCCTTCCTTTTTCACTGATCTTTGAAAACCCTGCTTTATCTCAACCATTCCCCACAAGGCAAAGCTGGTTGACCTCTCAGAATTCTATGCCTTCTCAGGATCTTATTGTACTTATCATGCTATATTGTAACTAGTTACATTCCTTTGTCCCTGATAAGAATAAGAATCCCTAGGCAGGGCAACGCAGGTTCTAGAATGTGTCTTATTACCCCCTGAATCCTCAGCAACTGTCACAATATTCAGCAAAGGCTACTTAGGTCAGCTCCAGCAGCCCCTCAGTTCAGGACTCTGCAGTGTCTATGCCGGGAATGGGTATAGCCTTCCTCCCCGGCAACGCCTTTGAGGTGACCACTTTTCCTCTTCAATTTGTCCAAACCACCTTTCTTTAGAACTTCATACATCTCTTCTCTCTGCCTTTCTCCTCTGACTTTTTACCTAATTAACCTCTAACCACTGTTCATTTCACCCTAATCTCAACTGGGACACACTATTACACTTTCCCATAGCCCTGTACTTTTTTCTTTCATAGCATTTATCACAGTTTGTGAGTGTGTCTGTAGTGATTATTTACTTTATTTTTTCACTAGACTATAACCCCATATAACAGGCAGGGGCTATGTTTGTTTTGCTTACCATTATACATACAACACCTATTATAGTCTTTGACACTTGAATATGTTTCAGTAAGTTTTGAGTGAATGAAAGAATGAAACTTTATGAAAATTAACAAAATACTTCATGCCAATATCATTTCTTGGGAACAATGAGGTCCACAAATTTATTACCTGTCCAACGATGCAGAACACTTACTTTTTTTTTTTTTTTTTGGCTGCACCATGTAGCCACATGGGGGATCTTAGCTCCCTGACCAGGGATCAAACCCACGCCCTCAGCAGTAAAGCACAGAGTCCTAACCACTGGACCACCAGGGAATTCCCTACTTAAACTCATCTTATTCAAGATTCAGAAAAACTTTTCCGTCCTAATATTTGGGGATATAGTAAAGAATTCTGTGTACCTAACCACTTGTCATTCATATATTCCTACATTTTAATAATTGAGCTCCTTATCTTTGAAAATCCACCTCTTAGAATCTCCTTTAAGGCTTGTCCTCTGGTGAATTCAGTTTAGCTCAACTGATGGGTCTTCTGTGCTGCCTTTTCTCACTTTCTCAGACAGTTAAGTGACCTGCTCTGTGCTCCCACAGCACACTGTACCTGCTGCTATTCAAACACTCACCATCACTAAGCTCCTACTATGGCCGGCCACTGCGCTAGGGGTTAAAAAAGACACGGAATCTGCCCAAGGGGAAGGGAGAATGAATCACACTCACCCAAGGAGCTTCTCTCCCTAGTACCTGGGATACTGTTCCCCGACCTGGCCAAAAATCACTGCCTAAGAAGCCACTGTTAACTGGTGAGTCTGTCACATGCCCTGGAGATACTGGGATGGAAAAATGGTTTGGAATTGATAGTATAGGGTAGGAGGAAGGAGAGAGTGGAGTACTCTAGAAAATACCTAATTTACTATCAGACAAAAAGAACAGAAGCCAATACCAAGAAATCATGTCTAGGATAGAGGAGTATGGAAGCTTAGAGGACTGAGACTTTCTAGTAGAGAATGGTCAACAGTGTCAGGTGATGCCCAGGATGGAGGAAAAAATAAAGGCTAAAAACCTGCGCTGAATTCAGCAGTCAGGAGGTCCTGTGAACTGTAATATCTATGTACACGTCTGTCTTTCTATCCCTCCTTTTCTAGTTCCCACTTTATTGCAAATTCCATGAGACCAAGAACTGTGTTTCATTCATCTTTGTATCATGTCTGTTGAATAAAAAATGAATGCCAATCTCTCACACCCTCATTTCCTCCAGTCATACTTGGACCCATCCCCTCATGCTGTCCAGCTCTGCACAGTCTCCCTGAGGTGCAGTGGCCAGAATGCCACATGACTCCAAGGTGGGGCGCCACACCGCACTTTTATGTAAAGAGAGCCTCAGGCTTTGATTTTCAAGTATTATAAATTATGAACTTCATTTCCAGATTTTAGTTATCTATGTTCTCCTTGCCCTCTGTTGTTATAAGTAAGAGTTACCATAAAGATAAACCAAAAGGAAGCCATCAAAATAAGAGAGAAAAGGACCTAAATAAATGATTGCAGAGCTTAGATGTAGACAATTGACAATCTAATGTCCAAGGCTGGTGGAAAAAACTACCTGTGTTCCCACCCTAACCAAACCTGTTTCCCTTGCTGTTGATTCTATCATTGAGCCAGTTTCTTTAGTGCTTTAGATACCTCTCAGGTCTGACTTCACCTACTAGTTTGAGCAAGCCAAGAGGGTATCGTAGCAGTCATTGGCATTTAGCTAGGTAAATTAGCTTTAAAACCATGCTAGATATGGTCATAATTGCCTTGAAGAAAACACAGCATTTTACTTTTATGGAAATAACAATGGAAAAATGCGTACATCTGCTACAAATACCGACTGAGAGGAAAACAGCATAGGAGAATATGGTTACAAAAATAACTTGATGACTAACCATTTGACAACCCACAATCCGAGTCCCCAAGCCCAGGGTACCAACAAGGCTTCTCCATGAATGTGAGGCATTTAGGTGCCAGGTGATTTATTTGAAAAGTAGATCCTGGTTTAAGCTTCAGGGTTGTGTTTCTAACTCACTTTCCCTGGAGCTCAGAGTTTGTGAGGTTCAAATTACAATGAAAACAGGAAAGAAAACATCCATGATAAAGCTGCTCCTGCAGAATATGAAGGTAACAATGTGCAGAAAAAAGAAAGTGAGCAAAGCACTGGATTTCTTAAACTTAAAATGTCAACAATCATAACTAATTGTTGTTTATTAAGCAAATAAAGAACAAAAGGGTAGATAATAAAAAATAATTTATAGTTGGTTTGAGGATTAGATTTTGACCTTAGATTTGAATATGGATATTTCTGCTACACTCAGAAACACACAATATTGTGCTTGGAGAAGAAATAACTGTCTTACTTGGAAGGAACCTCACCACACTTAGCAAGAAGATAAATAACATCCTGTCTCAGCTCAAACTAACATGTCCATTCAATAACTTGCTTCATTTTAGAGTTATATTTTTCCTGATTTGTAAGAGCTATATAAATAATTTGGCTGCTGAAATACAGGCTGTTCAGAAGGCATAAGATAAATAAAAATTAATAAATAATGTAAACAAAATAAAGATTACTATGTTTTAGGAATGTTTAACATCTAGAAATCACAATATGCTGTGAAAAGTCACAATTTGTTCCAAAAATATTTATTGAGGATCTAATATGTACCAGGTTATGTGCCAGATTCTATGACTCAAAGTCAAATAACACACGGCCCCCACGCTCAGGGACTGATAGTCTGGGGGAATCAAACAAATAACCATTTAGCAGTAACAATCAATGTGGCAAGTTCCATGTTTCTGCAGAAGCACAGAAAAGAGGCATTAGATTACAAGGCCCAGAGGAAATGACCCCTGAACTGATTTTTAAGAAACTTTTATTTTGAAATAATTTATTTATTTTTAACTCTGCAATGCAGATTTTCAAACATACATGATGGTAGAGAAAACAGTAAAACAGTATATGATGAACTACCATGCATCCATTTTCCAGTCACAATTTTCATAATACAGCCAATCTTATTTCACAATTCTTTAATATCATCAAATATCTTTGCCTGTTCACATTTCTGATTTTATTTTATGTTGCTTCATTTTTTTGAATAGGGAGCCAAATAAGATCCACATATTACGACAAGTAATATGTCTCGTAAGTCTCTTTTAAACTACTTCTTCCTTTCATCTCTTCCCCCAGCCCTTTTTTTTTCGGTTGAAGAAACCGGGTCATTAGTCCTCTAGATGAAGTACTGGCAGGTTTTTTGTTTTGTTTTGTTTTTTACTGGAAAGGGCCAGTGAGTAAATATTTTAGGCTTTGCAGACTCTATAGTCTCTGTTACAACTACTCAACTCTGCCCCTGTAGCACGAGAGCAGCCATAAGCAAATGAGCATGACTGTGTTCCAACAAAACTTTATTTGTGGACACTGGAATTGGAATTTCATATAATTTTCACATCTTGTACAATATTATTCTTTTAGTTTTTTTTCCAACCATTTAAAAATGTAAAAACTATTCTTAGCTCACAGGCCACAAAAAAACAGGCAATGGGTCAGATCTGTTCCATGGGCCATACTCCGCCGACCCCTACTGTAGAGTTACCCTCGCTAAATTTTGTTATTGTATCCTGTTGTTTTACTAGGTACCTCTTTCTCTTGTAATTCCTATAGACTGGTAATCAGATCAAGAAGCTTGATCAGTTCAGGTTTGATTTTTTTCCCCCAGATTTTGTACCTACTTCCTATGTGGTGGTGTGTGATTCCACAGGAATGTCTTCTTGTCCTTTTTTTGTGACGTTAGCAGCCATTGATCATCACTGCCTAGACTCATTTAATTTCATCAGTGGCTGCAAAACGATGTGTTAGTTTTTTCATTCATTCTTCATTTATGAGCTGAAATACATCTACAGAGAAACACTGCTTCATCAACTATTATACTTTGTTACCGTAAGTAAAAATAGGAAAGGCAGGATAAATGCTTGCTTCTTTTATTTGCCAGCTTTCAAAATAATGAGGTGGTTCCCTAGTACACTCCAACGATGACAATGAGGAGTTTTTTTTTTTTTGAAGTATCATTTGAAACTCACAAATTTAAATATATTTGCTGTTTCAATCCACTGCAGTTATTGATCCTGAAATTGTCTCTCTGGCTAATGAGAACCATTTCAAGTTGACTCCTGAGTTCTGACATGCCTTTAGTAATCTCAAGGTATCAGAATCTCAGCTGCCTCCCTGTTTCTTCTTGTGCAGATGATGAGATCACACAGGTCTTCAGCTGTCAGTGATTTAGCCTCACCCACTTGTATTTGGAGGGTCACAGACATGCCTAGTCTTCTAGTCTTGTTGGGTCTTTGGCTTTGCATTCCTAGTTCATCTATTTTTATGGGGAGATTTGAGGAGTTCAAAAGCTATGATGCCATTTCTGGCCAAGAAGGAATAACAGGGTCAAAAATTATACTTCTGGGGCTTCCCTGGTGGCGCAGTGGTTGCGCATCCGCTTGCCGATGCGGGGGAGCCGGGTTCGCGCCCCGGTCTGGGAGGATCCCACGTGCCGCGGAGCGGCTGGGCCCGTGAGCCATGGCCGGTGGGCCTGCGCGTCCGGAGCCTGTGCTCCGCAACGGGAGGGGCCGCAGCGGAGGGAGGCCCGCATACCACAAAAAAAAAAAAAAAAAATTATACTTCTGTCATAAACAACTAGAAACCTGGACAAACTACTGGAAACAACTGTTGTTAGACAATGGAAAGCAGGTAGTGCAAGACTGTGATACTTGATAAAAGGGTAACAAATGAAGTGAGCCCTAAACAAAGGGAGGGATATACATATTCATGGGCTGGATTATGATACTGTTAAGATTTAATTCTCTCCAAGTTGACTTACAGATTTAAGGACATCCCAATTAAAATCTCGTAGAAATTTGCAGATCTGATTCTAAAATTCATATGGAAATGCAAAGAACCCAGAATAACAAAAATAAGCTTGAAAATGGCAGAATTGGAAGACTTATACCACCAGTTTTAAGAGCATTATAAAATTAGGGTAATCAAGACAGTATGGTTTTGGCATAAGAATAGGCATATAGATCCATGTCACATAATAGACTCCAGAAACAGACCCTCACATACATAGGCAACTGATTTCAATAAAAGTGCTACAATAATTCAATGAAGAAAGTATACTGCATTCAACAAATGGTGCTGGGACAACTTAATTATTCATGTGGGGAAAAAAAACCCTTGACCCTTACCTCACACCACATGCAAAAATTAACTGAAAATAAATCATAGACCTAAACATATTAGCTACAACTATAAAACTTATAAAATCAGAGAATCTTGGCAACCTTGGGGTAGGCAAAGATTTCTTATATAGGACACAAAAAGTATGAACCATAAAGAAAACATTTCATAAACAGAACTTCTGAAAATTTTAAATCTTTAAGCTCTTCCAAAGATGATGTTAAGAAGATGAAAAAGTAAGCCACAGTTTGGGAGAAAATGTTCACAGTACATACATCAGACAAAGGTCTTAAGTTCAGAATATGTATTTTTTAAAAACCTCTGACAGCTCAATAGGCAAAAGAGATATTTCACAAAGGAGGATATGTTAATGGCTAATAAACACATTAAAAGATACTCAACATTCATTATCAGAGAAATGTAAATTAAAATCACAATGAGATACCATTTACAAACCCAACAGATTGGCTAAAATTTAGAAGACTATCAATACCAAGTGTTGCCTAGGATATGAAGCAATTGGAATACTCACGCATTGCTGGTCAGTTTAAAATGGTTCAACTACTTTGGAAAACAGTTTGGCAGTTTCTTTTTTTTTTTTTTTGTGGTACGCGGGCCTCTCACTGTTGTGGCCTCTCCCGTTGCGGAGCACAGGCTCCGGACGCGCAGGCTCA
>NC_041224.1:65104010-65133780 GCF_002837175.3 Physeter macrocephalus | reverse complement strand
GACCGGGGCACGAACCCGTGTCCCCTGCATCGGCAGGCGGACTCCCAACCACTGCACCACCAGGAAAGTCTCGGCAGTTTCTTATAAAGTTAAAAACATACCTACCATACTATCCAGCAATTTCACTCTTAGGAATTTGCTCAGGGAAAATGAAAATACATGTCTACCGCAAAATTTGTTCACTTAAAAAAAAAAAAAACTTGTACACTAATGTTCATAATAGCTTTAATCAGAAAAGCCTCAAACTAGAAACAACTCAAATGTCCAGGAGCATGTAACTGGATAAATAACTTGTGGAATATTCATAAGCTGGAATACAACTCTGCAATAAGAGGTAATGAGCTATTGTAACATGGGTGAATCTCAAAAACATACTAAGTGAAAAAAGCCAGACACATAAGAGTTCTTACGAGTTTCCACAGCATTTACACTATTTTACAACTCCACTAACAGTGCACAAGGGTTCCAATTTCTCCACATCCTCATAAACATTTAGTATTTTCTGTTTTTGTTGTTTTATAGTAGTCATCCTAACTGATGTGACGTGACATCTCCTGTGGTTTTAATTTGCATTTCTCTAATGACTGGTGATGTTGAGCATCTTTTCAAGTACTTGTTGAAGATTAGTTATTATTCAGCTTCCCAAACCGGTAGCAGTACATGCAGCAAGAATAATTACCTTTCTCTAGCCATAAGAATCAGACCCAGGGGCTCCTTCTATAAGTTACAGTAACAGAGAGATCCAGTCATCCTTTAGGCCAAAAGATTGCCTACAAAGTATACTGCAGAAGCGGGTACTCAAATATATTGAGCCAAAGGCTTATTTTACAGTTGAAATAGATGTCTGTTGTTTTGTTACCTGCCCAGCACACATTCTTCCTTCTTCTGGGAACACATCTTGATTTTCCTTTGGGAAATCACCTCTCCCTTATTCACAGCCCATGTGATTCAGACAAGACTACTTTCTTACCTGGCCCAGATCCAGGGGAGAGGAGGTGACTCAGGCCTTGCCTGTCAGCGTATCTAATTGCTTCTGACCAAGGTGATTAGTTTGTGGATAAGCATGTGATACAAATTTTAAAAATCCAAGTAAGTCCTGAGATTGTTGCTAAAAGTGGGAAGGAGGAACACTCTTTCTGTTAGGACTGTAAGGATTAAAAAAAGCCTGAAGTTGCCAGGGACCATGAGGAGAGATCCTCCCTCAGAGGAAAGCAAAGCTGAGAGATAAAGACAGAGATGCAGAGACACATAGCTAATGATCCTGTTTGAGCCCCTGGATTCAGTGGTCCCAGGGGCCACTCCTATCCTTGGACATTACAGTTCTACGAGGCAATAAGTGATTTTGTTTAAATGAAACTGAACTGGGTTTCTGTTATTTGCAACCCAAAGAATTTAATTAATACATGGATTAAAGCAAACATAATTTACTTTTTAAGAGTTCAATTATCTATCCAGATTTCCCTATAAAACTGCCATACCATTTTCAAAACTCTATTCTCATTTAACAACATACAAATTAACTAATTTTAAAAATTTTACTCTTACTCAATGTCTCAGCAGTATTCACCACAGCTGACCCCTTTTTCCTTTTTGAAACACGACTGCCTTGGCTTCTATGACCCCACACTCTTCCTAGCTTTCTTCCTACCCCTGACAGCTCCTTCTCTGCCACCTCCTTTGCTATCTTATTCTCCTCAACCTCCTCTTGCCATTGTTCATTTTTTTTTATCCCCTCCCCAGGCTATCCTCACCACATCCACAGTCTCAATTACTATTTAAATGCCTATGATTCCCAAATCATATCTCTAGTGCAGACCTCCCTCTGACCTTCAAAGAACCAGAGGCTGTTAAACAGTAAAGAGGACATGTGGAACTGACATCTCTGCTTGAGTGTCTCAAAGACACCTCAAATTCCAACTGTTCAGAACTAGAGCTGTGGTCATCACACACACCCAGCTGCCAGGCTGGCTCTTTTCTGGAGTCCCCTAACCACAATGAAGGATGCTACCTTCAGTTGAGCTGCATTAGCCAGAAACCTGGAAGTTTCCCTTCACACTGCTCTCTCCTACTCCCACTTCTAATCTGCCACTAATTACTGATTTTAGCTTTAAATATCTCTTCAATCAATGCATTTCTTTTTATCCTAGTACAAGCCACCATTTTCTTGATTTACTAACTCGCCTCCTAAAGTATCTTCTTGCCCACCCCACCTCTTCTCTACAATACTGTGAGAAGATCATTTTTATCTAAAAAACACACTGGCCCTGGGACTTCCCTGGTGCTCCAGTGGTTGAGGCTCCACGCTCCCAATGCAAGGGGCCCGGGTTTGAAGCCTGGTCAGGGAACTAGATCCTGTGTGCTGCAACTAGAAGCTCACATGCTGCAACCAGAGGAGCCTGCATGGTGCAACTAAAAGATCCTGCATGCCGCAACTAAAAAAGATCCCTCACACAGCAAAGAAGATCTCGCGTGACAAAGTTTTGCTGATCTACCTTAATTTACTTTTCCTCAGGACTCAGACTTGAAGCAATCTTACCTCCCTGGGAAACCTTTCCATATCTCTACTTTTAACATAAAAAATACACATATGCATATTTTTAGAGTATCTATTTAAAATGTAATGGAAAATAAAAAATACAAATATGCATATTTTTAGAGTATCTATTAAATAGATACGCTAAAAATTAAACAATATTTCAAAGTAAAGAGTAGATCCTCTTTGAAATGCAGATGGCCAACAGGCACATGAAAAGAGGCTCAACACCACTAATCATCAGGGAAACGCAAACCAAAACCACTATGAGATATCACCTCACACCTGTCAGAATGACTATGATCAAAAAGAACACAAATAACAAATGTTGGCGAGATGGGGAGAAAAGGGAACCCTTGTACACTTGGTGGGAATGTAAATTGGTGCAGCCACTGTAGAAAACAGTATGGAGGTTCCTCAAAACACTAAAAATAGAACTACCATATGACCCAGTAATTCTACTCCTGGGTGTATATCCGAACAAAAACAAAAACAAAAACACTAATTCAAAAAGAAACATGCACCCCAATGTTCATAGCAGCATTATTTACAATTGCCAAGATATGGAAGCAACCTAAGTGTCCATCAAAAGATGAATGGGGCTTCCCTGGTGGCGCAGTGGTTGAGAATCTGCCTGCTGATGCAGGGGACATGGGTTCGTGCCCCGGTCCGGGAAGATCCCGCGAGCCGTGGCCGCTGAGCCTGCGCGTCCGGAGCCTGTGCTTTGCAACGGGAGAGGCCGAGAGGCCACAACAGTGAGAGGCCCGCGTACCACACACACAAAAAAAAAGATGAATGGATAAAGGGGATGTGGTATATATATATATACACACACACACACACACACACACACACACAATGGAATACTACTCAGCTATAAAAAAGAGTGAAATTTTGCCATGTGCAGCAACAAGGATGGACTTGGAGGGTATTATGCTAAGTGAAATAAAGTCAGAGAAAGACAAATACTGTATGATATCACTTACACGTGGAATCTAAAAAATACAACAAACTAGTGAATATAACAAAAAACAAGCAGACTCATAGATATAGAGAACAAACTAGTGGTTACCAGTGGGGAGGGGGGAGGGGGCTATACAGCGGTTGGGGAGTGGGAGGTACAAACTATTAGGTATAAAATAAGCTACAAGTATATACTGTACAACACAGAGAACACAGCCAGTATTTTATAATAACTATAAATGGAGTATAACCTTTAAAAAATTGTGAATCACTATATTGTACACCTTTTACTTATATAATATTGTAGAGCAACTATACTTCAATTTAAATAAATAAATAAATAAATTTAAGGAGATTAAAAATTCAGCTCCTCAGTTAAACTAACCACGTTCCAAAAGCTCAACAGGCATAGGCACATGTGACTATTGCCACCATATTGGACAGTAAGGATTTCCATCATCACAGATATTTCTATTGGGTTGTGTTTATCTATGCTAACACTCATTTAAAACCAATTTTTTTTAATGGTAAATTAAAAAAAAAAAAAAGAGTAAGTCCTCTTCTCTCTTTCAGCCACCCAGTTACCCTCCCTGAGCAACCACTGAAACCAAGGTCTTGTAAAGCCTCTATATAAACAAGCAGATATGCATACATGATATATTTTATCTAAATTATACACATAGTTTCCATTTCTGTGGATAATCTTTTTATATCTTTTGCCCATTTTGAGTTATAATTTATTAATTAAATTGTAGACATTCTTTATATAATCCAAGAAATGAACACTTTGTCTTGACTTGAATTTTTTTTTGGTTTGTCATTTTTTTCCTCCTCTTTTAAAAAAAAACTTTATGGTATTTTCTCCATGAAGAAAACTTTGATTTTTTAATGTGGCAAACATTATCAGTTCTGGGTTTCTAGGTTTTTATATCTGGTTTAGAAAGGACTTCTACTCCACTTTAAAATTTTTCTAGTTTGGTTATGGATTTTATTGGACATACCAAAGTTTTCCACTTTTATATAGTCAGTATCTCTTGATCTTTTCCTTGGTAATTTAGAAAATCCTTTCTAAGTTTCTAACTTATGAAGTTAGTACACAAATTTATATAAGTACCTTTGCTCAGACCCTGTTTGCTTTTGATCTCCTAAGGGGTACCTAAGTTTGACGTGGTCATTGGTTTCTCAGGCATATAAGTAAGACAGGATTTATAAAACCCCTTCATTCATTTACATTTATCCCCCCCCAAAGATTTACAGTTGTAACAACAATTCTACAAATGACTGAATTTAGTTTTGATCAAGAAATAAGTATGGCTGAATTAAACTATAATCCTTATCAAACCAAGTATATCCACACTGTTCACAGTTGACATTAATTTCTGATCTAGTTCCTGAAGTATTAAATACAGCACTTCCGTTGCATTCATTCCTAGTGGCACTTCAGCCATGCTATATCAGCACCACAGGCATCTTTTTAAACTTTTAAGTTTTAGATTTCACAAGTAGTAGCAATTATAACAGTGCGGTGAACCAGCTGAGCTAGGTATAATGCCACCTCTTGCTATTTCAGTACAGCTTAGACAACACTATGTGACATTAAAAGCAGAATCAAGACAACATGGCAAAGCTTTTAAAAAAAGAGAAGGGTCACAATTCAGAGTCCTATTTCTCAGTTCTCTCTCTTCCATTATTAAAAAATGTGTGTGACAAAAGCCCAAATGCAAAAAGGAAAGCTTTCAGCTTCTAAGAAATAACAAACCTTTCCTTAACTTTAATTTATGGGGCCTACTGTAAGTTTTCTGCATAAAATGACTAAATCAATCCAAAAACATTTATTTATAAAAAGAAGAAAAAAAGCAGTGGGACGTTAATTCTTTGTCAGTTTGGAAAGGATGTTCTCTGCACAAACCACATTTCTCAGGCATGCCCTCCTCAAATGCTCCATCAGCAGGAATAAAAATAAAAAGAAAGCCTTTTCAAATTAAGAGTACAACATTAAAGAGCTACAATAAGCAAGCTATAATCCGAATTTTCTATGAACTATAACCAGTTTAAGAAGGAGACCCAGAGCTGAACATCGGATAAGAAAAGGCTGTATTTAGGGCAAAGGGCATTGGTTAAAAAATAATAATAATAAAAGGATCCCAACTAGCCTGCACCAAAGAGACGGTCAGAAAATTTACATACACAGCAATAGGAACAAAAACTATTCTCATAAGAATCTTGGTGGATTTAGCAAATTTGAGGCAAATAGGTTGAGTACACATGGTAGGACCTGACTAATAACAAAACACACATATTTAACTGGTAAACTTAGATTGACCAAATGCCAAATAAAATTACAGGAAATTTAAAAGTCTGATACATGAAGAATACCACAGTGAAGGCATGGTCATTCACAAACATTTACAGGGGCTTCTACTACATTGTAAGAACAGTGCAAGGTAAATGGGATTAAAAGATAAATATGGCTGTGAGAACTCACATACTAGTGAGGAAAATAACATGAAGCAGAGAAGGGGGAAAAAGTCATTCTAGAAAGTGAGGACAGCAAATACAAATGTACAGAAGAGTAGAGGAATATGACATGAACAAGGAATGTAATATAATTTAGTTTGGCTACAGAAAAGGATGAAATTTTGTTGTAGAAATTTAGACAACCCAAGGTCCAGGGTTTCTTAATCCAAATTAAAATAGAATACAATAAAAGGTTTATATTCTCTAACAAAATCCATTAAAACAAAACTCATAAGATTTTTACGCAGCATGTATGTATAATTAATGCTTTAATAAATAACAAAAAAATGATGTAAACAGCTCATTCCAGGGCAGCCCAACATGTAAAATCAGCAGTAGTCTGCTCTTCTCTCTGCCCTCCTCCAAAAGTACACTTCTGAGGAAGAATTTTAAATGACCAATTTCCAAACTTGGAGGGGAAGCAAAGCTAAAGATCATAAATCCTAAGTTATCTAAAGAAACTCAAGGGAAGGGGAAACAACTGCTAGTTGTGAGCAGGAAGGTAAGGCTAGGATTCTTCCTGCCAAACAGGACCGTAGCCCAGGAAGGGAACCAACATCAGCAGGCAGCCCAGGGATGAACTGTAAGAAAAGGATAGTGTTAGGACAATTGGTCATCCATATGGAAAAAAACACTGGGTTCCTACATCACACTATACACAAAGATAAATTCCAGAAGGATCAGAGACAGAAATGTGAAAAACAAATGAATATGAAAATATTTCTGTGGAAGCATTTCTGAAACAAGATAATAGCACAAAACACAAATAAATACATTGATAAATCCATCTACATAAAAACTAGAAACTTACATACAGCTAAAGCCACCATAAACTAATTAGAATATGCCAACCACACACTGGGAGAAGAGATTTGCAACCCACATACTAGTCCATGGCAAAGGACTAGTATCCAGAATACATAAAGGTCTAACATTGATAAGTAAAAGACAAACAAGCTAATGGGAAAATGGGCATGGGACAAAAAAAGCAACTCACAGATGAGGAAACCTGAGTTGCCAATATGAAAAAATGCGAAAGCTCATTATAATCAGAAAAATAAAAATTTAAAATATGAGATCCCATTCCACATCCATCAGATTAACAACATTAAAAAACTTTTATTATAGGGCGTTTCAAGCACATATGAAAGTAGAGAGGACAGTAAAATGAACACTGTGGACTCATCCCCCAATCCAACAGCCATTCATTCATAGCCAATCTTATTTCATCTGTAGTTCAACTGCCAGATAATTCTGAAGTGAATCCCAGGCATCACAGCACTTTTTTCTGTAAATATTTTCATTATATCCTTAAAAGATGGGGGAAATTTTAAAGTCACATTTGTCGAAGTATAGTTCACATACAGTAAAATCTACATTTTTGTAATGTACAGTTCTATGAGCTTGACAAACAAACACAGCAGAACATCAGGTAGAGGCAATGATACAGTAGGCCCTCTCGAGTTGGCTTCTTTTACTTGCAAAATGCATTTAAGATTCATCCATGTTGCTGTGTGTATCAGCAGTCATATATTTGTATTGCTGAGAGCACTGCCTGGATGTACCACAGTTTTGTTTATTCATTCACTGAAAGACTTTGGGTTCTTTCCAGTTTGGGGTGATAAATAAAGCTGCTATAAGCATTTGTGAACCAATTTTCATGTGAAAGTAGGTTTTTATTCCACTTGAGTGAATATCTAAGAGTCTTTATTGCTAGGTCATACTGTAAGCATATATTTAACTTTACAAGAAACTGCCAAATTCTTTGCCTAGTGCCTGTATGATTTTGCATTCCCAACAGCAAAGTGTGAGAACTCCATCTACGCTGCATCCTTGCAAACAGTTTGTATTGCAGCTTTTGTTTGTTTAATCTTGGCCATTCTAATAGACATATAGTGGTATCTCACTGGAGTTTAAATTTGCATTTCTCTAATCAATGCAGTTAATTTCAGTAAGAATTGACACAAATGTAGAAAAACATTAAAGACTGGTTAAAGCTGGATGCAAGGTATTTTATTTTTTTTCCCCTACGTTTTTCTATTTGAAATATTTTCATAATAAAGTATCTTTAAATAACCCTTAAATCTTCCTTTATAATTCCTTATAAATGGCAAAAACAAGATTATTTAACTTCACTACCAATACATGCCTTGAAGAGATCACCCTTTTTCAAATAATAGTCTGCAAATGGTTTTTTGGGGGAGGTAATGGTAATCTAAAGAATGGGCCAGAATGTCACAAAATCAACACAAATTTTTCAATTTTTTTATGTACTAACAAATTTTCAGTACTAAAACTTCCTTAAATAGAATCTAACCTTAATTAGTGTGATAAAATGTTACTATGGAAATTTAGTCTTCAGCTTGATATTTTATTTTCATTTTTTCCATAATATTTGTTATTTAATGATGACATGGAGACCACAAAGTATACAAAGTGTTGCATTCTGTATAAACCAAAACTGCTTTCTCTCCTTACTAAGATCACTCTTAGTGTTGTACTTTTCACAACAGAACTCTCTTAAGTCCTGGGCTTATTTACAGAATATGATCTTAATAAAACTCATTTCAGAAGAAAAAAAACTATTCCTGAACTGTATATATTTAAGTATTTACTGCTCCAATGGTTATACTGCAACTTTGTATCTGCTCTCTACCTAATGAAACATTTATTCTGAAAAATAAAACATGAAATCGGCTTGTTTAAAAGTGAATCAGGGCTCCCCTGGTGGCGCAGTGGTTGAGAGTCCGCCTGCCGATGCAGGGGACGCGGGTTCGTGCCCCGGTCCCGGAGGATCCCACATGCCGCGGAGCGGCTGGGCCCGTGAGCCATGGCCGCTGAGCCTGCGCGTCCGGAGCCTGTGCTCCGCAACGGAAGACGCCACAACAGCGAGAGGCCCGCGTACCGCGAAAAAAAAGTGAATCAATTCTGTCCTTCTTCAATAATAAGACTGGCAAGCCTTAAATTCGCACATAATCCAGACTGGTTAGTAAATCAGTCTTCCCGAACTACAACTACTGTTAAATGGGTAGTTAAGTCCAATGACTCTGTCCCTCAACCCATTAGACCAGGAGACACCTAACACAAAGTGGGCCCATCCACAGGCTGGTCTGCATTCTAGGGACATTCTAGGTGCTGGGATGAATAGAAAGGGAAGGGTTCAAATGTTACTTACTCAGAGGAGAGGGTAGGAGGAATCCAGAGCAACTCCCAGTTTTCCAATTTGAGTAATCAAGAAAATGATGGTACAAAAAGAAAAGAAATAATTGGAGAGCAGGATTTTTTTAAAAAATTGATGTGAAACTTACATACAGCAAAGCACACAAGTTTACAGTTTGATACATTTTACACACACACACACACCATCATCCAGATCAAGATAGAACACATCCAGGATCTAGAAGTCTACCTCGAACATGATCTCTCTTAGTCAATAATGTCCCCACCTTACCCACTGCCAAAGGTAACTACTATTCTGATTTCTGTCACCATAGATTAGTTTTGCCTCCTCTTGAATTTAAGTACTCTTTTGTATCTGGCTTCTTTGGTGGGAAAGTATTTTTATGTATGCATTTCTGGGAAGCAGGGGAGGTTGGGGTGACGGTAAGTGGGGATGAGGAAGATATGAAGTTGGCTGATTATTTTTCATATTTATTAAACACCTAATACGTGTTAGTATCTACATTAGGCACAGAGAACACAAGGTAAAGAGGGCTTGGTACCTATCCTAAGGGACTTAAGACCTAGAGAGGGAGACAGGTAAATGAGTAATTACATCAACTTACAAGCATTCTAAGAGCAGGATGGTCATGGTACCAAGGGGAACACAGGACAGGAGTGGCTCACTTTGCCTAGGGAGGTCATGTAAGACTACAATAAAGACTGAGTTGGAAAAAAAAAAGCTGAAAGATTTGCTGTTGATAATCTGCAGTTGGGTGATGGATGCACAGGGGTTCATTATATTATCCTCTCTACTTTTGCATGTGTTTGACAATATCTATAATAAAAAGTTTAAGTTGTGTCTTGAAGCATGAATAGGAGCTAATCAATATGACAATGAGACAAGAGCATGCTGGCGGAGAAATTTTAAAAGCAAAGGTGAGAAGGGAAACTACAGTTTTCATGGAATCACAAGTCATTGAGGGAAGTGTAGGAGTTAAAGACAGAAAAGCCAGGCAGGGGCCAGATCATTAAAGTCTTGCATTCTACCTAAGAAAGTTTGGCTTTATCCTAAGGCAACTGGTAGCCACTGAAGCAACCATAAGCAAGAGAATGATCTGATCAGATTTGTGTTTTAGAATGATCACTCAGATACCACTACAGATAAGAGAAGAAAATAAGAAAAAATAAGAGAAGTGATCGGTGGGTGGTTACTTAAGTACCCCTGGCAAGAGATAAAGAGGGCCTAAAATCTATAATTATTTCAAAATAAAATTTTAATTTAACAAAACGAAGAGAAATAATGAGGGCCTAAATTGAGGTGATGGTAATTAAGATGAAGGGAACATGAGTGTTAAAGATATTTTGTTTTTAAATATAATTTATTAAAAATTAGCCTGTGATTCTTCGTCAAGCTGAATGATTTAGCATAAAGGGCTGCATTCCATAGCAGTGGTCAAACTGAATTCCGGTGAACATTTAATTTTTCTATTTAAAAATTCTCCACTTGGCCTTGCAGCAATTAAAAATATTTTTCCACAGTACTTCCCCCTCACAAGGGGTTTCAGTTCCACTAAATAAAAGGAATCAGAGTAAATTGACTTAGAAGTGCTAACACCTTGGCAGGTGTTCCACGAGAGAGCCCGAGGTCCTCACTGTCAACAGCAGAGTTTTAGGTACTTGGTAGACCACATTAGAACAGCAGTGACAATAGGGAGAGTTCAGCTGAGTGCCACTGTGCAAACAAGTCAATAGCCAAAGACCAATAAAAAAAGATGAAATTCCAAACTAAAACCTAAAGCTAAGCTAAACCACAGAGTTTGAAGTTCATAGCATTTATTGTTGATTTTGAGGTCTCTGTGGATTTTACAAAACATCCATCCCACAAATAACTGGCACAAAACAGCAATCTTTGATACCTTCAGTACTCTTTTTAGCTCTTTTAAACACATACATACAACAATGTGGCAAGTCTAGTCTTTTACTGCACCAGAACACAGAAGATGCCAACTGAAATAGCCTACACCCATTAATATAATCATTTACTGTAATCTCTTCTTTATTTCATTCTGGTTTCACACCTTCATTTGGCCATATTTATTAAGATGAAATAGAAAAAACACTCTATGGTGTGAAATCTTCTGTTTCCTCAGTTACAAATGCTGAACAAAGTGGAAACATTTATTCTTCCTTGACTATCTGCAGTTCAAATACTGCTATTTCTACTCCCTGTTCCCAGCACTAATAACTGCTGAAGTCAGGAAATCTCATTTGAATTTGCCACCTCACCATGCTCAGGCAAGCTGACCTACTTATTTAGCAGCTTAGTCTACTATTTTTTGCCTGATTGTTGTGACAGGAAGAAATAAAACCTTCATCCCCAAAGACAAAAATAAAATCTTAAATCACAAATTTAGCACTCATTAGATCCTCCTCAATAGATTCTCCAAACCTAGAGCAAACAGGATGGCGGAATAAATAACCCTGAGCACTGGACATATATACTGACTCAGAAACTAAATAAGAGAAAGTCACATCAAGGACTTCTGCACACAGTATTGTCATTAGTACCTAAAAAGACTCACAAGGCAAATTGGAAAAAAAAAAAAAAAAGCCAAGGGTAATAACATTCACAACACCTTATGGCTCTGTGTGCTTCACACATCCATTAATAACGTACACCAGAGATAACATTTCCAAACCAAACAACAGTTTGAGGTACAGGAAAAAATTAAGTTAATGTTGTTTTTATAAGCCATGTTTAATTTGGTAATATATTTTGTTATATGAAACAAGGGAGTTTTCAAAACTAATAGTCAAAGAAATATATTTACTATTGCATAATATTCTAGGGAATTCAGAAGGTATTTAATGTACAGCAGAATGTGAGAATACATGCTGCTCTGTATTTCTATGATTTATTTTTGGCTTTCTTCTGGCCATTTCCATTCTTGGCCCTCCCTATAGAAATAAGTCAACATTCTAAAAGAATTAACTCTCAAGTCTGCCCCTGAAAACAAACTTGGATCTCTAAACACCCATCAGGGGCTTCCCTGGTGGTGCAGTGGTTAAGAATCCACCTGCCAATGCAGGGGACACGGGTTCGAACCCTGGTCCACGAAGATCCCACATGCTGCGGAGCAACTAAGCCCGTGCGCCACAACTACTGAGCCAGCGCTCCAGAGCCCTCGAGCCACAACTACTGAGACCACATGCCACAATTACTGAAGCCCGTGCACCTAGAGCCTGTGCTCCGCAGCAAGAGAAGCCACTGCAATGAGAAGCCCCACGAACCGCAACGAAGAGTAGCCCCCGCTCACCTTAACTAAAGAAAGCCTGCACGCAGCAACGAAGACTCAATGCAGCCAAAAATAAATAAACAAATTTATTTTAAAAAAATAAACACTCATCAGCATCTGACAACAAAATAATTGACATTGTTACCATTTGTATCACATTTTATAGTTTGGAAATCTATTTTATGTACAAAAGAGCAGGTATTATTTCCATTTTACGACTGACTGCACTAAGGGTAAGAATAGTTAGATATTTTGCCTGAAGTTGAATTTCATGGTACACGAGGAAATTTTAAAACCCTGATATTCTAACTCATAAAATGGTGTTAGTGTCAAAATAAATAATAATAGTAATGAATGGCAATCTATAGCATAAAGTGAATATCCATGAGTCCATACTGATATAATCAAATAAATGAATAAATAAATAAATAAGGGCAAACTCTTTTTTAAATAACAGAATTCCAATTAATAAATGTAGAAAGAATCACAGAAATAGAAAATTACCATTTGACAAACATCAGAGCAATAACTGTTGCAGGCAAGAATCATCAACAGATGCTAAAATGAGTAGGCAAAAGGATGATGAGAAACAGGAAACTTGCATACCTCAGAGTATCTCCCCACAAGATACTTATTAATTACAAAGGGAAAAACAATAATGTTACAGTTACATTACAATGGAGAAAGCTGGTAGATACCACCTTAACCAAGTAATCAAGGTTATCATCACCAGTAATGAGACACAGCAACATCATGTACTCCCTAGGATGATGAATTGAGAAAGGTCAAACATCTCTGTCTTTCAGAGACATTCTACAAAACAACTGGCCAGTAGAAGCCATAAATGACAAAGACTGAAGAACTGTCCCAGACTGGAGGAGCTCAAGGAGACATGACAACTAAGTGTAATTTGGGAATCCTGGGTTAGATCATGGGCCAACAAAAGGACAGTGGGACACCTGGCGAAATAAGAATGAGGTCTGTTGATTAATGGTATTGTGTCAAGGTCAACTTCCTGCTTTTGATCATTGTCCTATGTTAACATTTGGGGAAGCTGGGTGAAGGGTATATGGGAATTCCTTGTACTATTTTTGCAACTTTTTTGTAAGTCTGAAATTATTTCCAAATAAAGAGATTTTTTTTAAGATTATGGTGCTGGTGCTTATAATCTAAACCTCATCATTTGGAACTGCATTTTCTTTGTTTCAAGGATATAAATTTTGTCTCCTCAATAAGCTCCACCAAAGTATTAAACATTCACAAGTATTAAATTACTTTAAAGGTTTAAAAAGAAGAGTTTAAGTAGTAACAGTCAAAGTAAAATCTGCTCATTTCCTCTTTGTTAATATTAGTGACCTAAAAAATGACAACTGGTCTCCAATAATAATAATGAAAGATTTGCTATTTTAAAGGAATCTAAGTAAAGCTGATTCAACTGAAACTAGTGTAGACTTGAACACTGTGGGAAAAAATCTTATAGCAAAGATGTGTTTTCCGAAAGACTAAATTCTATAACCTCTGAACAAGAGAAGGGAATCTAGAAGCCTGGCTGAGAACTATGACTAAACTCATGCCATGTAATTTGACAAGAGGGTAATAGGGACATAAATTAAACCAAGAATTATTTTGTTGCATTCAAAAATGATGAGAAGAAAACTTTTGTTTGAAGACTTTCTTTTAGTACTGTAAAAGAAATTTTAAGACTGTGGTATTTACAATGTTTTGTTTGAAGTTATGACATTGATAGTAAAACATATCACAGATAACTGGTGAGCTACATATTGGTGCAAACTTTCAACATCACACAATAAGAATCAACCAGAATTTAGCCCCCAAGAGGCACTTTTTCTTCCAAACTACAAATCTTGTAAACTAAATGGGAGCTCTAAAAATAAAGACACAATCTAGCAAAATATGTTTGACTCTGGGATGTTAGGAAATGAAAAAAGGAGGGGGGGGGAGGCATTTGGGTTTTAAGTGCCAAAATAGCTCTCTTTGTGAGTAGCTAATATTCTTTCAAAAGCTTTATTCCCAAATTATGACTCACTTTAGAGAAAAGATGAGAAAAAGAAGAAATGAAATGGTCACTATTAGTGGCTTCATATGCTTAAGATTTTCATACTAAATATAAAATAGAAGCTCTTTTTAAAATTACTGTCAATAATTAGTCCCTGAAGAAAGGATAAGGAATACATAGAAAGGTCACAACGATGTGAAACAGAACAAAAATGTAACTATAGTTTTAAAAGCAAAGCAGGCTAGATAAGGCCTTAAATTCCCTATCAGAGCCATTACCGTATCAGTGAAGCTAGAGATACATACTCACTTTCCACAAAACACTTAGTATAACAAAGTAGCTCAGGCTTAGGTCAAAGATCACCCAATTAGAGTGCCCCATTTGTCTG
Source organism: Physeter macrocephalus (assembly GCF_002837175.3). Lineage (NCBI taxonomy): Eukaryota > Metazoa > Chordata > Mammalia > Artiodactyla > Physeteridae > Physeter > Physeter macrocephalus. Next base: position 65,118,904 of record NC_041224.1, on the reverse strand, counting down.
ATCCACTATAATAAGTGAATTACTTTCATCTACATAAATGTTCTTGATTTGTATTTGGATATTCTAGCCCACTGACAGCAGACCACCCAACTACTAAGATATAACCTCATCTGAGATACCATGAACAACCAAATCTCACAGAAAATTTCAAAACATTAACTGTTTGTTACCCAATGGGGAGAAAAGGTACATTTTGGTAGAATACTGAAAGTGTTTTAGTGGAAAAAAACATTAGGAAAATAATCTAAAAGGTTTTATACTTCCGGGGATGAGAACCTATTGAATATAGGCATGTAACTCACACCTTCGTCCCATCACAATTAAAACGCCAAGGCAAGTCTAAAATAGGAGAGAACTACATCAATATAGAAGCTAGGAAGGGATGCCATTCACATGACAAAACTGTGGAAGAATTTCTGCAAGACATGTTAGATAGATCTGGATGGAAGAAAGACGCCAAGAGTCCACTGGTGACTTATCTTCCTGAGAAAGAAGTGCTGTGACTCAGAGAGAAAGCAGAGGAGATACTGGCAAAAACACCATTAATAAGGAGGACAAGAGCTAGGGAATAGGTGGGCCACAGGAAAAAATAAGAAACCCTCCATCTGCAATCTGTTTTACCACTACCAACCAAGAGCACTGGAAACAACTGCCCCGGATATGTACTGCAGTATACCAAACGATGATCTAGGAAATCTAAGAATTTCTCCCATAAACAGTGGGCGGATATAGCAGGAAGGTAGATGAGTAACTATAGCATACAACTGGCCTATGACTAGCAAAATACCCATTCCTCATAGGAGAAATTAGAGACATGACTCCCCTGTTAGGACAGGCTCCTAACCCACTCCTCTCAGGCTTTTGGGTGGATGAAGAGAAATGCAGATTTCTATTAGCCAGGTCTGTTATACAGTATTTGAAAGGAAAATCTACGAGTATCCAAGGACAATGAGGTTATTATAGAAGACTCTACCCACAGGTCTCTTGATGAGACTTCTCCAAGCATAAGGATGAATAAAATGGAAAAAAAGGAGGAGAAAGAGGAGGAGAAGGAGGGGGCAAAGGAAGAAGAGGAGAAGGAGGGCTTAAAAGGAGAAAGAAGATGGGGGGGGAGAGGAGGAGGAGAAAAAAAGACACCATCACATCTATGAAATCATTCTGCAAAATAAATGAAAGAGGGAAATATAACGCTCAAGATTAAAAAGGGCATATCATTTTGGAAAAAACCTAGAAACAGAAGGAAACTTTTAATTAAAACTACCTGTGTGAAATTTAATAAAAATTTTAAAAACAGGTTTTTTGAAACAAGAGATGAAAGATCCAGTATCAGGTAACAGACTGAGGTTTGGCTAAGAGTAAGACAGAAATAAGTGGGAGTTGGAAGAAATAAGAAATAAATAAGAAGAATAAAAATGTGATAGCAGAATGAAAAACATAACAGAATAAAAAAATGTAATAACAGAAGTAAAAACTATATCGATGATAACCTAACAGAAAAATGGGAGGATTTCAACAGCCACTTCACAAAAGAGGATATCCAGATGGCCAATAAACATAAGAAAAAGTATACAATTTCATTAGTAATAAGAAAAACATAAATTAAATCCAAAATGAGATATCCCTACACACCTATCCAAATTGCCAAAATAAAAAGAAAATACCAAGTTTTGTAAAGAACGTGGAGTGCTCTCATACATTATTAGTGGGGGTGTAAACTGGGCATAATCGCTTTGGAAAACTCTTTGGCAGTATCTACCAAAGCTTAATGTAGGCATACTCTCTGACCTGTCCCTCAGAGTATGTCCATGGATTAGCAGCAACACATCACTTAGGAGTTTGTTAGAAATGCAAAATCTCAGACCACACCCAAAACCTGCTGATTCACATTCAGCATTTTCCTAAGAGTCCAGGTAATTCATATGCACATTAAAGTTTGAGAAGTGTTGTTCTACAACGCATCCATTTTGCTTCAAACTCACCCATTCCACTCCTGGAAAAATACATAAAAGTGTTCACCAAAAGATGTATATACCAGGATGTTCACAGCAGTACTATATCTAATAGCTAAAGACTGGAAATTATCCAAACACCCATCAACAATACAATGGATAAGCAAATTGTGATATATTCCAAAACGAGAATGGACAATCTATAACTGCACACAACAATAAGGACAAGTCTCATACATATAATAATGAGTGAAAGAAGACAGACAGAGGAGAGTCATGTATTATTCATTTTACACAAAGTCCAGAAACAGGCAAAACTAATCTGAACTGTTAGAAGTCATAATGGTGGTTAGCCTTTGGGAGAGTGGTGGTCTATAGTAGTGACTGGAAGGGAATATGAGAGAGGTTTCTGGTGTACTCAAAATGTTCTGTTTCTTAGGTACAAATTTTCGGTTATAAAATAAATAAGTCATGGCGATGTAATATACAGCATGATGACTGTAGTTAATAATACTGTATTGCATATGTGAAAGTCGCTAAGAGAGTAGATCTTAAAAATTCTCATCACAAGAAAAAAAATTTTATAACTATGTATAGTGAGCGATGTTAACTAGTCTTATTGTGGTGATTATTTCACAATATATACAAATATCAAATCATTATGTTGTATACCTGAAACTGATATAATGTTACAATGTCAACTGTACCTCAATAAAATGTTGTTTCTTAACCTGGCCAATAAGCATATGAAAGATGTGCTTCATTAGTTATCTAGGAAATGAGAATTAAACCACAATGACATATCATTACCCAGACAATAGAATATCTAAAGTTATAAAAAACTGACAATATGAGAATGCAGAACAACATGGACTATCAAACAGAGCTGGTGGGAAAGAAAAATCATACAACCACTTTGAAAAACAGTACAGCAGTTTCTTATAAAGTCAAATATTCACTTACCATGCAACCCAGCAATTCCATTCCCAGGTTTTTCCCAAGGGAAATTAAAACATATGTCCACACAAAGACTTGTATATAAATGTTCATTGCAGCTTTATTCATAATTGCCCCAAACCAGAAATAACCCAAATATCCATCAACAGGTGAATGGATAAACAAATGTGATACCACCCATAAAATGACATTCTAATCAGCAATAAAAGAGAACATGGTACACACAACAACACGGACAAGTCTCAGAAACATTATGCTGTGTAAAAGAAGCCAGACACAAAAGAGTATGTACTATATAACTCCATTTATATCAATTGTTAGCAAAGGCAAAACTAATCTGTAGTGATAGAAAGCAGAGTAAAAAGACAAAGCAGTTGCCTGGGGATGGGGGTGAGTGGGCATGAAGAAACTTTTGGCAATAAGAGAAATGTTTCATATCATGATTGTGATGGTAGTTTATACAGTTGTATACATTTATCAAAACTCACAAGTGAACTCTATTGAGTACATTTAATGTGTGTAAGTTATACTCCAATAAAACTCATTTTCAAAAAAGCCAACAACAAATCAAGAAAAAATATTTCAACATACGTTTAAAGATGTAATATTCTTACTCTAGAGAGATAATGCCAATAATACCAACAACAAAAGCCTAGTAACTCAATTAAAAATGTGAAGGACACTGGATTTCCAGAACGCTGAAAAACTTACAGAAACACCTGAGGACTGACAGCTTTCAACTTCAGAAAAAGATTTAGATGTGAATCCAATGCTTGTAAACATTCCCTTAGTCAGAAGCTAACAGATAAATTTTTCTGGAATGGTAACATAAATCCCAAGTATAAATGGGCTATGGCTTAGGAAAAAGTGAGTTTTTCCAGAGCCTGGCAAAAACGGTGTCATCAGACAACACAGTCAGGGAAAGCTCTGCTGAGATTCACTGTATCTATTGCTGCCAGGAGTGGTCACCTCACTTCTAATAAGATTCTACTGCCTTTGCCAATTCAGCAAGGAAATTAATCTAACTCCACGGTATATGAATGTGCTTTCTCCTTCCACCCACCTGAAATACATCAGTTGGCATCAGAAGTGAGATTGGCACAGACACACCTCCACCCTCGTTAAAGAGTTTGGAAGGAGTGCTGGGAAGACAAGTGAGGGAACGCTGCCTGAGGAAGTATAGATGGAGACGAGAGAGACGAGAGCAGTTATGTGAGTTTTTCCCCTGGAGTAGTCGTAGAGGAGAGTTCACGAACTGTTCTCTTTACCTCTGAAAAGTTGAGCCCAAGGGATAATTCAAAAGAGGAAAGACAAGATAGTCTAAGGCATAACTCACTGCCATCTCACTAAGGTGGGGAGGATGATCACAGATTTCCAAAGGGCTGAAAAGCAAGGGGAGATAGAAGAGATCCGATAGAGGACCCCCTCACATGCTTCTCAGATGGGTAGACAGCAACTTTTCAGGCCAGGAATACGTAAGAGCTGAAGTTTATTTAGATGTGGGAAAGTATAAAAATAGAGCAGCAAAATGCTTTAACTCTTGCTAACCCAACTCTCTCTGTAGGAGGATAACAAAACACAAAAAAGTGATGATGCCAGTGGTTTTAAATGTGGGAAGGGGGTAATAATAAAGTTATGAAGAGCTTTGTCTTCCTTGATCCTTCCTGCAAAAGTGACCAAAGACTGGTTCTAATTTAAAGAATTTAACTGTGTGAATAACTTGATTTTAAAAGTTTGTGCTATATCTTTCCTCTCAGAAAATTCTGAAATTGAGACTATGATTTGGACAAATATTTTTAAACTAACTGGGTTAAAATTAGTGTTGGAAGATTCCAGAGCTCATTTAAATAGGAATATAACATTTTCACTGGTAAACATACTATTTCTTTTGGAAGAATATTTGGGCTCACTGTGAAAAGTAAAACAAACCAAAAACTATAAACCCCATTTCCAGGATGACCCATATTTCCCAAGAAAATAGAATTAAAATTGTCTCAAAGCCATTTAACTTCTGTGTTTCAGACATAATTTTATTTAGGTGAAGACACTTGTGCTGGATCAGAACCAACTGAGATAAAAAGGAGTACCTGGAAATAGAGGCTAAAGTCTTAGGAAATAATTTCCCCCATTTGGCTATCTTTAAGAATCTTGGCTTAAGACTCTGGATTCTGCAACTACTTGCGAGTCAAGAAGGGAGATACTGATAAAAGGTAATCTTTACAGATTTATAATTGTAAACAGAATATGTTTTTAAATTTAGAGAAATATTCCAAAAGGAGTTATGAATTCCACATTTTAAAAAAGGGGTTTGAGTGAAATGAAATGGATGGCAGCTCACTGAAGGATAAGTTCACTATGATCAGGAGCTCCAGCACCTGGAGGGGAGGAACCAAGCAGGACTGAGCAGGCAGCAAAGAAGCAGGTGGCTAGAGCAATCTTATACTTAAGGGTGACTGCATGAGGGCACAGCAAGGTACAGAACCCTGTGGCCCAGAAAAGCCACGCCTCCATGTCCCCAGACTAAAAAAGCCTCACAGTGCTCATCCTACACTCAGCACAAGCTAAAAGAAGAAGAAAATCATGTAAAACCTAGCAAAAACAAAACAAAACAAAACGCATTCACTAGCTGGAATGTGTGTGTGTGTTTGTGTTGTATGTTTGGAGATGTGTTATAGTTTTAAGAGAACATACACACACACTCAATCCTACAGTTAGTTCAACAACAACAACAAAAACCCAAAAACCCAATCAGAAAATACACGAAGACCTGAATAGGTATTTCTCTCAAGAAGATAAACAATTGCCAACTAGCACATGAAAAGATGTTCAATATCACTAACCATTATGGAAACACAATGAGATATGACCTCACACCCATTATGATGGCTACTATAAAACAACAACAACAACGAGAAAACAGAGACTAAGAAGACAATAGAAATAAATCAATGAAACTAAGAGCTGGTTCTTTGAAAAGATAAACAAAATCGACAAACCTTTAGATAGACTCAACACTCAAACAAAAAAAAGGACTCGAAGAATATGAGAGAAGGAAGAGACTTACAACTGACACCACAGAAATATAAAGGACTATAAGAACTACATTTGAACAATATAATGAACAATTATATGCCAACAAATTGGACAACCTAGAAGAGACAGTTAAATTCCTAGACAACCTACCAAAACTGAGTCGTGAAAAAATTGAAAATCTGAACAAATCAGCTACTAGTGAGGAGATCAAATCAGTAATTAAAAACCTCCCAAAAAACAAAGTGCAGGCTCAGATGGCTTCACTGGTGAATTCTATCAAACATTCAAAGAATTAATACCAATCCTTCTCAAACTCTTCCAAAAATAGAAGAGGGAATGTTTCCAAATTCATTTTATGAAGCCAGCATTACCTTGATACCAAAACCAGACAAGGATGCCACAAGAAAAGAAAATCACAGGCCAATATCCCTGATGAACAGAGATGCAAAAATCCTCAACAAAATATTAGCAAGGTGAATTCAATAATACATTAAAAGGATCATACGTGGGCTTCACTGGTGGCGCAGTGGTTGAGAGTCCACCTGCCAATGCAGGGGACATGGGTTCGTGCCCCGGTCCGGGAGGATCCCACATGCCGCGGATCGGCTGGGCCCGTTAGCCATGGCTGCTGGGCCTGCACGTCTGGAGCCTGTGCTCCGCAACGGGAGAGGCCACAACCGTGAGAGGCCTGTGTACCACCAAAAAAAAAAAAAAAAAAAAAAAAGACAGTGCTAAAAAATGAAAAGGTAAGCCACAGACTGAGTGAAATATTTGCAGAACCCATTTCTGATAAAAGAGCTGTAATCAGAATAAGAACTCTTAGAAATGCAAATCAAAACAACAGTGAGTTATCACCTCATACCGGTTAGAATGGCCATCATCAAAAAATCTACAAACAATAAATGCTGGAGAGGGTGTGGAGAAAAGGGAACCCTCCTGCACTGTTGGTGGGAATGTAAACTGGTACAGTCCCTATGGAGAACAGTATGGTGGTTCCCTGGGAAACTAAAAATAGAGCTACCATATGATCCAGCAATCCCACTCCTGGACATATATCTGGAGAAAAACATGGTTTGAAAGGATACATGCACCCCAATGTTCACTGCAGCATTGTTTACAATAGCCAAGACACGGAAGCAACCTAAACGTCCACTGACAGATGGATGAAGAGGATGTGATACATATATACAATGGAATATTACTCAGCCATTAAAAAGAATGAAATAATGCCATTTGCAGCAACATGGATGGACCTGGAGATTATCACACTAAATGAAGTAAGTCAGAGAAAGACAAATATCATGTGATACCGCTTATATGTGGAATCTAAAAAAAAATGATACAGGTGAACTTGTTTACGAAGCAGAAACAGACTCACAGACTTAGCGAACGAACTTATGGTCACCAGGGGGGAAGGGTGGAGGGGGAAGAGATAGATTGGGAATTTGGGATTGACATGTACACACTGCTATATTTAGAATAGATAACCAACAGGGACCTACTGTATAGTACAGGGAATGCTCAGTATTCCGTAATAAACTAAACGGGAAAAGAATTTGAAAAAGAATAGATACATGTATATGTATAACTGAATCACTTTGCTGTACACCTGAAACTAACATAACACTGTTAATCAACTATGCTCTAATATAAAATAAAAAAATTTTTAATGCAAAAAAATGAAAAAGAACTCATAATTCAAATATAAAAAGACAGACAACTCAATTAAACAGGGTTATAAGATATAAACAGACACTTCAATAAGATACACAAATGGCAAATAAACACACAAAAAGATGGTCAATATCATTAGCCATTAAGAAAATTCAAATTAAAACCACCATGAGATACCACTACATATGCACAAGAATAGTTAAACTTACAAAGACTGACAATGCCAAGTGTTGGTGAGGACATGGAACAACTGGACCCTCACACACTGCTTGTAGGAATGCAACTTTGGAAAACAGTTTTGCAGTTTCTTATAAAGTTAAACATAGATGTACTATATGACCCAGCAACAGTTCCTCTCTTGGGAATTTACCAGAGAAAAATGAAACTATACGTTCATACAAAAGGCTGTATACAAATGTTTATACCAGCATCATTCATAACAGCCAAAAAATGGAAACAACCCAATGTCTATCAAAAAATTGAATGTATAAGCAAATTAGGTTTATCCACACAACAGAATATTATTCAGTAATGAAAAGAAATGAACAATATGGATGAATCTCAAAAGTATTATGCTAAGTGGAAGAAGCTAGACACAAAAGGGCTACATATTGTATGATTTTATTTATGTGAAATTCTAGAAAAGGCAAAACTATGGTGTCAAAAAGCAGATCAGTGGTTTTGCTAGGTGCCAAGGGTGAACAGAGAAGATGGACTGCAAAAGAGCACAAGGAAACTTTTTGGGTTAATTGAAATGTTCTATACCATGACTGTGTGGCGGTTATACAACTATACACATTTATCAAAGCCCATCAAACCGAACACTTAAAATCAGTGAATTTTATTTTGTGTAAATTATGCCTCAATAAAGGTGTCTTTTTAAAAAGAGTTTAGGGCTTCCCTGGTGGCGCAGTGGTTGAGAGTCCGCCTGCCGATGCAGGGGGCACGGGTTCGTGCCCCGGTCCAGGAGGATCCCACATGCCGCGGAGCAGCTGGGCCCGTGAGCCATGGCCGCTGAGCCTGCACGTCCGGAGCCTGTGCTCTGCAACGGGAGAGGCCGCAGCAGTGAGAGGTCCACGTACCCCAAAAAAAAAAAAAGAGTTTAGACAGTCACACGCTCTCCCACATCGCAGCACAGAGGCCAGGGGCCGACCCGCCAGACCCATCCCTTCTGCTCCCTCCTTGCTGGCAGAGCCAAGTGGGGGCATCTGCCCTAAGGGGTGGTGTGGGCCCCTCTCTGGCCCAAAGGGTAAAGAGAGCTTTGTTCAAGTCCACCGCCAGTGGTGGGTAAAAAGGGGCCCCGTGATACAGTTCTGGACAGAAGGCAGAGGCTCTGTGGGGGCTTCTGGGAATGGATCCCTTGCTCGTAAAAAGCTGTGCCGAGAAGGGACTTCTTGCTTCCTGCCTCTGGACACAGCCCAGAGTGTTCTGAGACCCCAAGAACTGTACAGGACACCTCTCGCCACTTGGAGCTGTAGCAGCCATCTTGCAAGGATGGAGTGACCTGTCTGAGGACCAGGACCTGCCCCAGACATATTGAATTCAAATCCCTGGGGGTGAGGCCAGAACTCCTGCATTTTCTGCAGACTCTCCAGGTGACTCTGGTGCACCCAGGACCGAGGACCACTGCTCTGAGCATACAGTGCTGGACCAAGACGTGCCCTGCCCAGCAGTGGTTTCGAGCACTCCTCTCCCAGGTGACTGTGGTTGGCCCTGATCCATCATCAGTTCAGTCCTGTGGGTGTGAAAGGGCTGCCATTATTATGGACCACAAACAGGGTGGCCTAAAGCAACAGAATTTTATGCTCTCACAGTTCTGGAGGTCAGAAGTCTGAAATCAAAGTGTCTGTAGAGGCCAAGTTCCCCCTGCTGTTTCTAGGAAAGAGTCCTTCTTTGTCTCTTCAAGCTTCTGGTGGTTGCTGGCAATACTTGACTTTTCATGGCTTGTAGACACATCACTCTGATTTCTGCCTCCCTCTTCACATGCCTTCTCCCATGCGTGTCTGTGTATCTCTGTATCTCTCGTCTTATAAGAATACCAGCCATTGGATGTAAGGACCACCCTAAGTGGTCCAGTGTGACCTCATCTTACCTAATTAAGATCCCATTTCCAAATGACGTCACATTTGGAGGTTCTGGAAGGACATGAGTTTTGGGGGACCCTATTCAACCTAGTACAGCTTCCTTCTTTACTTTCTGTTCTCCTGCCCTCACTCTTACTGCCCTGGGGTTATACTTCTTCTTAATAAAGCATCAGCACGCAAGCGTGCTTTCAGGTTTTCCTTTCCAGGGAAACTGGAGTAAGAAAACAACCATATTCCAGACAGCGAGAACATTCCAGAGGTCGCCAGGCCCCGGGCGCTGAAGGGTGTGGACCCCAGACGTCGCTGGGACAGCCTGTCCCCGCTGCTTGGCAGCGCCTGGCCTGGCCGCTGCTCACTGTGCTGCCTCCGCCGCACTCCTGGGACTCGGGTTCGCACGTGTCTCACTTCATCCCAGTCCCGGGAGAGCAATGTTGGGTTTATGTCTTTATTTGATGAAAACGAGCTGTTGTGTAGCCGTTGGTACCTGTATTGGGGAAACACAGCATACCACCAAGAAGTTTACAGCCTCAGTGGCGAAAAATTTTTCATGTCAGAGACCGAGAACTCTTGCAGTCGGTTATGTCATCCCTTCTTCTCCAGACAGGGGATACCAAAAAGCTGCAATCAAAGATCTCTTCATCTTATTGATAAAGCCACTAATGAGGCTTCCCTGGTGGCGCAGTGGTTGCGCGTCCGCCTGCCGATGCAGGGGAACTGGGTTCGCGCCCCGGTCTGGGAGGATCCCACATGCCGCGGAGCGGCTGGGCCCGTGAGCCATGGCCGCTGGGCCTGCGCGTCCGGAGCCTGTGCCCCGCAACGGGAGAGGCCCCAAAAAAAAAAAAAAAAGCCACTAATGAGCCAAAATGTCTGTCAACGTCAACCGCAGCGTGTCAGACCAGTTCTATCGCTACAAGATGCCCCATCTGATTGCCAAGGTTGAGGGCAAAGGAAATGGAATCAAGACAGTTATAGTCACCATGGTTGACATAGCCAAAGCGCTTAATCAGCGTCCAACATATCCCCACCAAATATTTTGGTTGTGAACTGGGAGCACAGACCCAGTTTGATGTTAAGAATGACCGTTACATTGTCAGTGGATCTCATGAGGCTAATAAGCTGCAAGGCATGTTGGATGGATTCATTAAAAAATTTGTTCTCTGTCCTGAGTGTGAGAATCCCGAAATGGATGTGCATGTCAATCCAAAGAAGCAAACAATAGGTAATTCTTGTAAAGCCTGCGGCTACCGAGGCATGCTTGACACACATCATAAACTGTGCGTGTTCATTCTCAAAATCCCACCTGAGAATAGTGACAATGGTTCAGGAAAGAAAGAAAAGGAAAAGAAAACTAGAAAGGGCAAAGACAAGGAAAATGGCTCCGTGTCCAGCAGTGAGACACCACCCCCCACCCAATGAAATCGGTCCTCCTCCACATGCTGTGGAAGAAGAGGAAGATGATGACTGGGGGAAGGATACAACAGAGGAAGCTCAAAGGTGAAGAATGGATGAAATCAGTGACCACGCAGAAGTTTTAACCCTCAGTGATGATTTGGAAAGGACTGTTGAAGAGTGTGTCAATATCCTGTTTGATTTTGTTAAGAAAAAGAAAGAAGAGGGTAGTATTGACTCATCTGACAAATTGTAGCTGAAGCAGAAAGACTGAATGTAAAAGCCATGGGCCCTCTTATTTTGACGGAAGTTCTTTTAAATAAGATTAGAGAACAAATTAAGAAATACAGGCACCATTTCTTATGATTTTGTCACAACAACAAGAAAGCTCAACGGTACCTTCTTTATTGTTTGGAGTGTGTGGTAGCAATACACAAAGCTCAGCTCATCTCCAAGATTCCACATATCTTGAAGGAGATGTATTATGCAGACCTTTTGGAGGAAGAAGTCATCATTAGCTGGTCAGAAAAGGCCTCTAAGAAATATGTCTCGGGGCTTCCCTGGTGGCGCAGTGGTTGCGCGTCCGCCTGCCAGTGCAGGGGAACCGGGTTCGCGCCCCGGGCTGGGAGGACCCCACGTGCTGCGGAGCGGCTGGGCCCGTGAGCCATGGCCGCTGAGCCTGCGCGTCCGGAGACTGTGCTCCGCAACGGGAGAGGCGTCTCAAAAGAACTTGCCAAAGAGATTCATGTCAAAGCAGAACCTTTTATAAAATGGTTGAAGGAAGCAGAGGAAGAATCTTGTGCTGGTGAAGATGATGATGAAGACGAGAATACTGAGGTGATGTATTCAAAGACTGCCAGTGTACTGAAAGTTGAAGCTGTAAAGTCTGACAACAAGGACGATGCATTGATATTGATGCCATTTAAAGGGGTGGGTGCAGCCCAGCTTAACAGTTTAATGCTGAGAATCTTTCTGCATCATCAGCCAGAAGTGCAACATGTACGTGCAAAAGCTAAAATGGCTTAACATCATGCTACAGTTTCTACTAAAAATGTATTGCTGTGAGTGGTCTGTATTTAAACCCAACAAGACATCTAGTGAGTCCATACACATATCAGTGAGCAGATGCAGTGTGCTTATTTACAGCATGTTTCTTTTTGAAAAATTAGTGGTGAACACATTTGGATCACATTTATAGTTATAAAAATAAAGATTTGATTTTGCTCATTCTTCAGATTTTTGGCTCTGAATGACTTAAGTAAGCTGAAATAATTGGCTCCTTTAAAAAATGTTGCATCATCATTTAACCTGATAGGATTATTGGAGCCTGTTAGATATTGTCAGGTGCTGAGACTACAAAGAGGTCTCAGCAGAATGTGAACATAAACTTACTTATAAATTCCTTACTCAGTCATTAAGAAATGTAGTAATTTTAAGTCGTATTTCTAGTTCCTCAGATTGGCATGTGGTAATGTACATTCTTCCCATGCCAAGGTGGACTGATAATCAAATGACAGTGCAATACCTTTACCTTACTGAGAAGTTAAAATGACCTGAGTGTCCTATAAATAAAATTTTAAGAACAGGTTTTGAAACTTGAATTGTGTTTTTTTCATTTCTTCTATACTTGCCCCAAATTGTAGTCTTTGAAGTCATGTGCACTTGCACGTTGGATGAGCCAGGGGAATTATTACATTAACATATAAGCATTTTATTATTTGTATGTAGCTCCTGCTTTATACTGAGAGAAATCTGAAACTTTGGGGAGTGATTAAATAGTAAGCTCTACGATTTTATTTGGGGGAAGCAGGAAAAGGCACACTTAATCTATAGCAAACACTGAGCATAATTTTTCAGCATTTACTCTTGATTCAAATCACAATTTCAAAATATTTAGACATACTGTATCTTTTATTCAGTATGGATTTTTCCCCTGATAAACTATGGTTCTTTGATGACTTTTGCATTTGGACACATAGCTTATGCTTTTCAGGTTTTCATTGCTATCGTGCTAAAATAAGTGTTAACTATGTCTCAAATTCCCCCCCACCCCCCAAAATGTCTTATTTTTTAAAAAAGCTAAAAGCATACTTCCAAGAGCCTATATTTCAGTGTTAAGACTTGGGTTTTTTTTTTAATTTTTAATTTTTTTAATTTTTAATTTTCACATTGAATACTGTGAGATACCCAGGAAGTCTGTGATGATGGCAACGGAAAGCAGGTGCCTAGGGCCTGACCCAGCCCATCCTGGGCTTCACAAGGAAATAACTTCCTTGTGATGTGCTTGCCCAATCTGCTGATGTAAAGTCCCTTGATAGATGGGCTTATGACTATATCTGAGAAATCATCTTGAAGATACAAATTTACACAAAAAGTACACTGTGGGAATCAAAATGCATGGGGTGAATTTTGGGGGGAGCATGGCTTATATCATTCACCTCTTTCTTTGTGATCCATCTCACAGATTACAAGGAGACCTTAACAAATGTATGTAAGTTTTTTTCACATTGAAATTATATAAACATTTGGTATAACAAAAAATAAAGAGTTTAAAGAAGATTTAAAAAAATATTACTCAAGTTATATATGTATACGCAACATGCACCAAATTGCAGAGCTACAATATTTCTCAATAGTGATGTCTTGGAATTTGATAAACTTGGTTTTGTTACTTCAGTGCAAAAAATCATTCCATGTATGATACCAAGTTTGTAACAACATCTACCATTGGTGCAAAAGAATGGAGCAGAGACAAGGAACAGGGTGGGCCCCTATGTCTGAGGAAGCCAAACTGCATTAATGTCACCATTCAGCAAAGACCCATGATATTGACAAGGAGAATTAACTATGTGCTAGGCATCCGTCAGTCCACCATCTGGGATTCTACATTCGAAGTTGAACAACAAATCTTACCTCTTGGCAGCTGATACAGGCCCTAACGGTGGCAGATAAAGCACAACTGTACAAGTAGTGCTACAATTTTAAAAGTCACAAGGAATGCAAAGATGACTTTGCAGGTCATCTCACATTCAAAGATAAGGCTATCTTCCACTAGAGTGGAAAGATGAATCATCACAATACACAACTGTGGGATGCTGCCATATTATAACAGAATGTGTAAGGGATTCACCAAAAATTCATGTCTTTTAAGTATATTTGACCTATTTGTTTATTACTGTTTCTCCCCACTAGAATGATGACACTCCATGATGACAGGGATTTTTGTCTTTGCTGTTCACTGCTATATCCCTAGCACCTAGTACAATGCCAAGCATACAGTAATTGTTAAGTGAATAAATTATGCCTACGTAGATACTCAGTAAATATTTGTACAAATTCATTATGTCAATGTAAATGATGTAATAACCTTCTCTTACATTTCCTTTCTTGTACAATTTCTCTGACTGGAAGTTAATAATTGTCTTGTTTCTTTATTCCTTTTGTTTTTAAATACCAATTCAAACATAAACTTTCAATCTACAAATATAAATGCTATAGAGGATGTGGAGAAAAGGGAACCCTCCTACACTGTTGGTGAGAATATAAACTGGTGCAGCCACTATGGAAAACAGTATGGAGCTTCCTTAAAAAACTAAAAATAGAGTTACCATTATTATCCAGCAATCCCACTACTGGGCATATACCCTGAGAAAACCATAATTCAAAAAGAGTCATGTACCAAAATGTTCATTGCAGCTCTATTTACAATAGCCAGGACATGGAAGCAACCTAACTGTCCATCAACAGATGAATGGATAAAGAAGATGTGGCACATATATACAATGGAATATTACTCAGCCATAAAAAG
>NC_041224.1:65098434-65103788 GCF_002837175.3 Physeter macrocephalus | reverse complement strand
GTAAAACAGTTATACTCCAATAAAGATGTTAAAAAAAAAAAAAGAAAACAAACTTATGGTTACCAAAGGTGAAGGGGGAGGGGAGGATAAATTAGTAGTATGAGATTAACATAAACACATTACCATATTTAAAACAGATAAGCAATAAGGATTTACTGTATAGCACAGGGAATTATACTCAATATCTTGTAATAACCTATAATGGAAAATAATCTGAAAATATGTATGTATGTATATATATATTTATTATATATTTATTTATATATATATATATAAAACTGAATCACTTTGCCATACACCAGAAATTAACCCAATACTGTAAATCAACTATACTTCAATTTAAAAAATGAACTTTCAAGCAAGGAGATTCTTATTTCTCCTCTATATATTTCTTCATTCCAAAAGTTTCCTACAATATATGTGTGTTTATGTATATTCAGAATAAAGAATGTATGCATTTTTATAAAATTAGAGCTTTTGGAAAACAAGGTTTAAAATATTAATAAATGCATATCTATCAATAATTATCTTAAATGTCAATGGACTTAGTGTTCCAATCAAAAGACATAGAGTGGCAGGTTGGATAATAAAACAAGAGCCTATAATATGCTGCCTACAAGAGACCCACTTTAGGGCAAAGGAAACACATAGATTGAAAGTGAGGGGATGGAAAAAAATATTTCATGCAAATGGAAATGACAAGAAAGCAAGGTTAGCAATACTCATATCAGACAAAAGAGACTTTAAAACAAAGGCCGTTTAAAGACTTAAACATAAGACATGACACCATAAAACTCCTAGAAGAGAGCATAGGCAAGACATTCTCTGACATAAATTGTAGCAATATTTTCTTAGGTCAGTCTCCCAAGGCAATAGAAATAAAAACAAAAATAAACAAATGGGACCTAATCAAATTTACAAGCTTTTGCACAGCAAAGGAAATGATAAAAAAAACCCAAAAAGACAACCTATGGAATGGGAGAAAATATTTGCAAATGACGCGACTGACAAGGGCTTAATCTCCAAAATATACAACCAGCTAATACAACTCAACAACAACAAAAACAAACCCAGTTGAAAAATGCACAGAAGACCTTAATAGACATTTCTCCAAAGAAGACATACAGATGGCCAGTAGACACATGAAAAGATGCTCAACATCACTAATTATTAGAGAAATGCAAATCAAAACTACAGTGAGGTACCTCACACCGGTCAGGATGGCCATCATTAAAAAGTCTACAAATGAAAAATGCTGAGAGGGTGTGGACAAAAGGGAACCCTCCTATACTGTTGGTGGGAATGTAAGCTGGTGCAGCCACTATGGAAAACAGGATGGAGGTTCCTCAGAAAACTAAAAATAGAACTACCATATGATCCAGCAATCCCACTCCTGGGCATACACCTGGACAAAACTCTAATTCAAAAAGATGCATGTACCCCTATATTCATAGCAGCACTATTCACAACAGCCAAGACACGGAAACAACCTAAATGTCCATCGACAGCTGAATAGATAAAGAAGATGTATACACACACACACACACACACACACACACACACACACACAACGGAATACTACTCAGCCATAAAGAAGAATGAAATTTTGCCATTTGCAGCAACATGGATTAACCTAGAGATTATCATACTAAGTGAAGTAAATCAGACAAATATCATATGATCACATATGTGGAATCTAAAATATGATAAAAATGAACTTATTTACAAAAACAGAAACAGACTCACAGACATAGAAAACAAACTCATGGTTACCAAAGAGGAAATGTGAGGGGATAAATAAGGAGTTTGGGATTAGCAGATACAAACTATTGTATATAAAATAAACAGTAAGGATTTACTGTACAGCACAGGGAATTATATTCAATATAATAACCTATAATGGAAAAGAATATGAAAAAGAATATGTATATATATGTGTAACTGAATCACTCTGCTGTACACCAGAAACTAACACAACCTTGTAAATCAACTCCACTGTCAACCCACAATTCTATATCAAGTAAAAATATCCTTTAAGAATGAAAGTGAACTAGAGAGAATTTCAGGTAAGGAAAAATTAAGAATTCATTACTAGGAAACCTGCATTATAAGAAATGACACTGTCTTGAGGGGCTTATAAAATATATAGCTATAATACTTTAAATAACTAATAAAGGATGGAGGAAATAAATGGATCTTTATGTTTACCAGGGTTTTATATTTTATATGGAATGGTACATTAAGTAGCCTATGAAAAATTTAGGGTGTATATTGTATACCTACAGTAATAACTAAAGAAGTATCACTTTTTAAAAATAGAAAAATTAAGTTAGAATTCAAAAAAAAAATCTTTTTGAAGGCCAAGAAAGGAGGAACAAAACACAGGACGAATAGAAACAAATAATAAAACGGTAAATCCAAACTTCTTAACCATATCAGTGATTATACAAGACATACTAGTGAAGTAAACAATACAATTAAAATGCAGAAATTATCAGAATGGATAAAAAAAAATAGACCTAACTGTATGCTGTGAGGTGGTTTTAAGAT
This sequence comes from Physeter macrocephalus, assembly GCF_002837175.3. Classification (NCBI taxonomy): domain Eukaryota; kingdom Metazoa; phylum Chordata; class Mammalia; order Artiodactyla; family Physeteridae; genus Physeter; species Physeter macrocephalus. Next base: position 65,101,238 of record NC_041224.1, on the reverse strand, counting down.
ACATCTGCAAATTCTTTGACATCCCTCCCTGGGCTGAACTTAGTGACTTGCTTCTAACATATAGAATTGGCAGAAAAGATGGTGTGTGGCTTCTGAAACTAGGTCACAAAAGCCACCCTGCTTGTGCTCTCTTGGACTTCTGGCTGTGGGGAGCATGCGGTGTGGACCGTCCAGCAGCGCTCTGCAGAGGCCCATGTCGGGAGGAACTGAGGCCTCCCATCAACCACCATCACCTTGTCAGTCATGAAGTGAGTCACCTTTACAAGGACATTCTCCAGCCTTGAGATGGCTGTAGTCCAGCCAGCATCTTGATTACCACATCCTATAAGACCCCACGCCAGAACTATCCATCTAAACCATTCCTAAATTCCTGACCCTCAGAAACTGTGAGAGAAAATCACTGTTTAGTGTTTTAAGCCACTAAGTTTTTTTGGACTAATTTGTAATACAGCAATAGATAACTAATATACACATCTACAAGAGGCATACTTTAAATACAAAGACACAGGTTGAAAGTAAGTGATTGGAAAAAAATATACCATGCAAACAGTATGCATGAGAATTTCTGGAGTAAGCAGAAGACTTTAATAGACATTTCTCCAAAGAAGACATACAGATGGCCAGTAGACACATGAAAAGATGCTCAACATCACTAATTATTAGAGAAACACAAATCAAAACTACAGTGAGGTACCTCACACTGGTCAGAATGGCCATCATTAAAAAGTCTACAAATGAAAAATGCTGGAGAGGGTGTGGACAAAATGGAACCCTCGTACACTGTTGGTGGGAATGTAAGTTGGTGCAGCCACTATGGAAAACAGTATGGAGGTTCCTCAGAAAACTAAAAATAGAACTACCATATGATCCAGCAATCCCACTCCTGGGCATACACCTGGACAAAACTCTAACTCAAAAAGATGCACGTACCCCTTTGTTCATAGCAGCACTATTCACAATAGCGAAGACACGGAAACAACCTAAATGTCCATCAACAGCTGAATGGATAAAGATGATGTGGTATATATACACATATACACACACACACACACACACACACACACACACACACACACACACGGGAATACTACTTAGCCATAAAAAAGAATGAAGTTTTGCCATTTGCAGCAACATGGATGAACCCAGAGATTATCATACTAAGTGAAGTAAATCAGACAAATATCATATGATCACATATGTGGAATCTAAAATATGATAAAAATGAACTTATTTACAAAAACAGAAACAGACTCACAGACATAGAAAACAAACTCATGGTTACCAAAGAGGAAATGTGAGGGGATAAATAAGGAGTTTGGGATTAGCAGATACAAACTATTGTATATAAAATAAACAGTAAGGATTTACTGTACAGCACAGGGAATTATATTCAATATAATAACCTATAATGGAAAAGAATATGAAAAAGAATATGTATATATATGTGTAACTGAATCACTCTGCTGTACACCAGAAACTAACACAACCTTGTAAATCAACTATACTTTAATAAAAAATAAAATAAAATTAGAGTTTTATAGAGGACTCTATCAATTGATAATAGCATGCTTCAAGTTTTCTTTTAGCTCTTTTCTCAAATCTATCCCTCTGTACATGCTCTTTATTCTATCCGGAAAACCCACACCCATCTCTCTATAAATCTAACCTGTCTTCAACCCAATCTCCCCAATGAAGAATCCTTTATAACACCAATTAATCTCAATCCTTTGATCCACTTTGACTCCCAACAAAACCCTAAACCCCTTTAGGGCAGGAAATATTCATTATGTTTTTTTATGTCCCACTGTTATAGAACATTCAATAAATGCTTAATTTGTTGAACCTGATGAATTTCAATGAGACTGAAGAACCCTGAGGATACAAAATTAATGTAAAGCTACAAAGATAAATAATATCTACATATTAAGCTATATGCCTAAAACCTACCAACAGTGTCTGTCCTTGGGAAATGAAGAAATGACCCGATATAACTATGGTGAGAACAAGATGCCCAGATTCTTCACTGGAGTCAAAAACCTTGAAAAAGAGAGAAATGTGTATAAGACATTTCTGTAATACTAATAAACTTAAAACCAAACTATCTTCTCACACTGATCTTCCCACTCTGAATGTTCCCTTCCCCTCATTTAATCTGTAATCATTCCCCTATAGTTTCAAGTTTTCCTCATATAAGGGTTAACAGCCAGGCTTTTATAAAATATAACTAAAACCAATATATTGAAACAATAGTAAATGAAGAATCAAGAGACATGGGGCCTGAGCCAACCACTTTTGAATTACATTTTAATAAACCATGAATTATCTGTGAGCCTTGGTTTCCTTTCTGTAAAATGGGGATAATGCTTTACAGGTTGTTGTCAGACTACAGTCAGTTTCTTTAACCGCATAATCCATTTTTCACAACCCCTCAAAACTTGATGTTTCCTTTGGATGAGCTTTAATTTGTAATGTCACTCTTAAAAATACGGTGCCCCAAACTGACCATAATATTCTTGGTGTGATCTAATTACCTCCATTACTTGCAGTAATGAAGCCTACAATTACATTTATCTTTTGAGGGGGTAGTCCCATTGAAGAGTGATCTTTTTTTTTTTGTGGTATGCGGGCCTCCCTCTGTTGTGGCCTCTCCCGTTGCGGAGCACAGGCTCCGGATGCACAGGCTCAGCGGCCATGGCTCACGGGCCCCGGCGCTCCGCGGCATGTGGGATCCTCCCAGACCCGGGCGCGAACCCGGTTCCCCTGCATCGGCAGGCGGACGCGCAACCACTGCGCCACCAGGGAAG
>NC_041224.1:65076295-65098421 GCF_002837175.3 Physeter macrocephalus | reverse complement strand
CGGGCCCAGCCGCTCCGCGGCATGTGGGATCCTCCCAGACCCGGGCGCGAACTCGGTTCCCCTGCATCGGCAGGCGGACGCGCAACCACTGCGCCACCAGGGAAGCCCGAAGAGTGATCTTACATCAATAAAACCCCCTGAAATTTCATCACCTAGGTTGGTAAATCATACTTTTACTTTCTGCATCTGAACCTAAACATAAGACTTTGCATTTACCCCCATTATATTTTATCTTGTTAGATTTGGTCTACAGTTGTGGTGGGGAGTTGAGGCAATTAAAGCAAAATGTCAAGGAGGTCATGACTCATAGATATTTAAGAGTGGGATTTGGGTCTTAAGTGACTACACTGTATAGGTGTCTTTAATATCATTGATAAACACTGTAAAGGTAAACATCCTTGTATAAATAGGATGAAATTATAGATTCACCTTAATGCTCAAAGCTCAAAATAATTAACACAGACCTAACTCAAGTATACCGTTATAAGGTTATTGCATTCTATTGAGAAATAATGTTCTATCCTATAGTTCCATATGTGGGGTTTGAAGCTTCATTGCTATGTTTAAACTCAAGATTTCCTAGTGAGTTTTCTCTAATTCACTTTAAGTTCCAAACTTAAAAATCGGATAACATTTTAGATGTCAAGGTGGGTATGCTAAACCCTGCATTCTTTCTTTCAGTGGTTGTTATTCATCCTGTTTCCCAATATTAGGAATTCAGTTATTTGTACAACACTCTTCCCATTATAGTTTAAATAGATTATCTTGTATGTTTCATGACCACTTAAAACCTCAAGAATAGCTAGGAATGAAGCATAACTATAGAAATTGGAGTCTGTTAAGCAAATTCTTTGGGAGGCAATATTCTAACATAACAGTTTAACTATTTTTTTTTTTAGAAATATAACATATATCCCCAAAAGTGTCCAACACTCAAATGAATAGTTCAATGAGTGATGACAAAGTAAACACACAACCACCACTCAGATAAAAAAACAGAAGCTTCCAGAAGGTACCCTAGTGCTATCTCCCAATCCCTATCTGCTCCCTCCTCCCTCTAATATCCATCCTGACTTCTAACACCATAGTTTAGTTTTATTTATATGAATGGAATCATACAGAATTCTTTTTTTTTTTTTTTTGCGGTACACGGGCCTCTCACTGTTGTGGCCTCTCCCGTTGCGGAGCACAGGCTCCGGACACACAGGCTCAGCAGTCATGGCTCACGGGCCCAGCCGCTCCGCGGCGTGTGGGATCTTCCCGGACCGGGGCATGAACCCATGTCCCCTACATCGGCAGGCGGACTCTCAACCACTGCGCCACCAGGGAAGCCCCCAGAATTCTTTTATGTCTGGTTTCTTCAATGTTGTTGCATATACCTCAGTTCATTCGTTATCATTACTATAGAATACCATTCTATGATTATACCACAATTTATTTTTTCATTCTTTTGTTGATGAATATTGTTTTCCAGTTTAAATCTACTGCAAATAATGCTGTTATGAACATTCTTATATATGTCTCTTGTTGGATAGAAACACCCGTTATGGAGATGCCAATTCTTTCCAAATAATTTTATTGTTTTTTCTCCCCTGCCCTCCAAACTTTAACATCTTATTTTTTTTTTTCTGGCCACACTGCGCGGCATGTGGGATCTTAGCTCCTCGAGCAGTTGGAAGTGCAGAGTCTCAGCCAATGGACCACCAGGGAAGTCCCCAAACTTTTACATCTAATTGACCACTCAACATCTCTACTGAAAGGTCTAATAGTCATCTCAAAATTAACAGCCCCTAACTTGAAGTCCAAACCTTCCCATTCATTCATTCATTGAATATTTACAAAGTGTTGAGCAAGTGGCATCTGTTGCCTGTCACCAGGTGTAGAAGTCCAAACACTTCTGCTCACTACATCTTGGTACTGGAGTCACCATGGAAAACAACACAGTCAAGCAGTGGAGGGAACAGCACTTGACTCACACAGAGAAGAAACAGAGCAAGATCAGTATCAGTACTGGGGCCTGGTTCCCCCATGGCCAGCAGGGGGAACCTAGGCAGTCATGCAGGGCAGCTGACCTGCACTCACCCCTCATGGCTACAGCACAATGACTCCTCCTTCTCCCCGCAGGGGACAGATACAACAATGGGGCTGGCCAGGTGCCATAGGATGCTTAAGCAGTACACAGGAGCACAGGCTGTGAGGACTCTATTTCTTGCTAAGTAAGTGTTCCAGGCCCAAGGCCCATTCTTACAGCCGAGAGAGGGGGTTGCAAGACTGCATGCCCAAGACTGTCTTTCACAACACAAAGCACCTACCATGGACCAGGATGTTGTAGGCTTTTGACTCCCACAGTTTTCCCATCTCAGAATATAATTCTATCTTTCCATTTCGTTAGGCCAAACTGTGGAATCATTCTTGAATCCTCTACTTTTTGCATACACATATCCATCAGCAAATCCTTCAAAATATGCAGGATCTAACCACTTCTCACAGGTCTGGTCTGAGTTGGCATCATTCTAGTGGGATTATTATAATAACCTCCTAACTGGTTTTCTAGTTTCTGTTCTTGCTCCCCTTTTCCAACACATTTTATTCTCAATACAGTAACCAGAGTGATCCTTTTAAAACCTAAGTCACATCATGTCATTTCCAGTTCAAATCCCTAGAGCAGCTTTCCATCTCATTCAGAGACTCATGCAAGGTGTTCCACAATCCATTACCTCTCTGCTCTCATCGCCCCTTTGGCCACTCTGCTCCAGCCGCAATGGCCTCTCCTGCTCCTTGAACCTACAAGGCACATTATGATTATAAAACTCAGGGCTTCTCTATGTGAAATTGTCTTCTCCTAGATATACATGACTCACTTCTTGATCTTTTTCAGGTCTTTGCTTAAATGTCATATGCTTAAATGTCACCTTTCCTGACCATCCTAGTGAAAACTGCCACCAGCTCCCTGCCCCATTACCCAAACCAGATAGTTCCTATTCCCTTTTCCAATTTTGTTTCTTTATATTTACTTATTTATCTGTCTACATATCTTCTTTAAAAGAAGACTGATGTAAGGGATTAAAAACAACACTCAATGAATCCAAAAGAAGCAAGAATAAGAATATAAAGGGAAGAACAGGTAGGACAAACACAAGACAAATAGCAAGATTACAGATTTACACCTAACCCGTTCAATGATCACATTAAATGTAAATGGCCTTAATCAGGATTAATTTTGCTTCTCAGCTACCCATTTTCTCTTCATTATTTTTCAGTGAGAATACATGAAGTATTACTAAGAATCCTTTTCTTTCCTTATTTATTCTTTACACCCTTCCCGCTCTTTTTTTCGCCCTCTAAAGAGACTTTTTAAAATAAATTTATTTATTTTATTTAAACATTTATTTATTTAAATAAATGTATTTATTTTTTAAAAATGTAAATGGCTTAAACATCCCAATGAAAGGCAATCTGACAACAGGATAAGAAGACAAGGCACAACTATATATAAATATAAAAATATGAACAGGTGAAAACAAAAGGGTGAGAAAAATATATACCATGCTAATACTAGTCAAAAGAAAGCTGGAATAGATATTAATTTTAGGCAAGACTACCAAAAGGTATAAAGAAGGTCATTTTATAAAGACAAGGGGTTAATCAAGAGACATAATTATCCTAAACATTCACGCCCCCAATAAGAGCTGAAAAATACATGAAGCAGGCAAGGTTCTGCCTACCCAAGGCCGCTGCTGTGCAGAGACCCTGGGGGAAGCCACCGTCACCATGTCTGACCAGGAGGCAAAACCTTCAACTGAGGATTTAGGGGATAAGAAGGAAGGAGAATATATTAAACTCAAGGTCACAGGACAGGAGAGCAGTGAGATTTACTTCAAAGTGAAAATGACAACACATCTCAAGAAACTCAAAGAATCATACTGTCAAAGACAGGGAGTTCCCATGAATTCACTCAGGTTTCTCTTTGAATTGCTGATAATCACACTCCAAAAGAACTGGGAATGGAGGAAGAAGATATGATTGAAGTTTATCAGGAACTAACACTCAAAGAATCATACTGTCAAAGACAGGGAGTTCCCATGAATTCACCCAGGTTTCTTTTTGAAGGTCAGAGAACTGCTGATAATCATACTCCAAAAGAACTGGGAATAGAGAGAGAAGATGTGATTGAAGTTTATCAGGAACAAACAGGGGGTCATTCAACAGTTTAGATATGCTTTTCATTTTATTTTTTTCTTTTTCTTTTTTAATTTTCCCTAATTCTTTATTTTTAAAAATAGTTCTTTTGTAATGTGATGTTCAAAACAGAATTGAAAACTGGCATCTCTTTAAAACACCTGGTAATTTGCATTCTAGTGTCGATTATTCATTATTGTTTGTTTTCACTGTGCTGATTTTTGGTGATCAAACCTCAGCCCCCTTCATATTGCCGTCTCCTTTTTAAAAATTACATATGTGCACAGAGAGGCCGCCTTCCAGGACTGTCCACTTTCAGGCTTGTGATAAGACTGACTAATGCAAGTAACCATAATGACTTTCCAGCTGACCCTGAAGTTTTAGCATGTGACTGCTTCACTCTTGGACTATGACTTTCAGTGGCAGATGGAACTTTTTCAGAGAACTGAACTGTGGAAAAATGACCTTTCCTTAACTTGAAGCTACTTTTAAAATCTGAGGGTCTGGACCAAAAGAAGAGGAATATCAGGTTGGAGTCAAGATGACAAAGGTGGTGAGAATAAATGACGCTCCAAAGATGGCTTCACTGAAGAGAAAGCATTTTAAGATGAAGGACAAACCCTGTCAGAAGATCCCAGAAAAGTTCTAATTTTCCTTAGCAGTTAAAGTTATTCATGCAGAGGTGTATACAACGGAACACTGCTCTTTTTGACTTTATTTGTACTTTTTGGCCTGGGATATAGGTTTTAAATGGACATCGTCAGTACCAGCTTCATTAAAATAAACAAAATATTTGTAAAAACCATAAAAAATACATGAAGCAATAACTGACAGCACTGTAAGGAAAAACAGACAAATCCACAATTATAGTCAGATTTCAACACCCCTCTCTCAATAATTGATAAACAGAAAATCAGCAAGCAGATAGTAGATGTGAACAACACTATCAACCAACATGACCTGATTGACATTTATACAACACTCCACTCAATATCAGCAAAATATATATTCTTCTCAAGGGTACACAGAGCACTTACTGAGAGAGACCAAATTCTGGGCCATAAAACAAGTGTTAGTAAATTTTAAAGTATGTTCTCTGAGCACAAATTAAATTAGAAATCAATAACAGAAATATCTCTGAAAAAGTCCCCAAACATTTTGAAACTAAATCATGTACTTCTAAATAACCCATGGGTAAATAAGAAATTAAGAGATAAATCAGGAAGAATTTTGAACTGAATGTAATTCACCATGTCAACAAACTAAAAGAGAAAAATCATAGGATCACCTCACTAGATGAAAGAATATACAAAAGGCATTTGACAAAATCCAACATCCATTCCTGAGTAAAAAAAAAAAAAAAAAAAAAAATCAGCAAACCAGGAATTGAAGGAACTTCAAGCTGATGAAGGGCATCTATGAAAAAACGATAACATTATATTTAATAGTGAAAGACTGAAAGCTTTCTCTTTAAGATAAGGAACAAGAAAAGAATGTCACGACTTCTATTCGACACTGTACTGGAGGTTCTAACCACTGTAATTAGGCAAGAAAAAGAAGTAAAAATCCTTTTCTTTCCAGACTGGAAAGGTAGAAGAAAAATTGTCTTAATTCACAGACAACACGATCATTTACATAGAAAATCCAATTTATTTCCCTAGAACTAATAAATGAATTTTAGAAAGATTGCAGGATACAAGATCAATAAATGAAAACTAAATTTATACAAACTAGTAAAGAACAACTGGAATTTGGAATTTTAGAAACATCAAAATTTATAATAGCATGAAAAATATGAAATATTTAGAGATAAGTATGACAAAAGTGAAAGATCTGCACACTGAAAACTGACAGAAAGTTAATACATAATAAATATATGGAGAGTTATACTTTGTTCATGGATAGGAAGATTTAATATTGTTAAGATGCTGAGGTAGGCAGAATAATAATCCCCACCCAAAGGTTCCTGTCCTTATACCTGGAACGTATGAATATCTTATCTTACATGGCAAAGGGGACTTTGCAGATGTGATTAAGTTAAGGATCTTGAGACTAGGAGAGCTGGATTATCTAGATGGTCCCAATGGAATCCGAAGGGTCCCTATAAGGGAAAGAAGGAGGCAGAAGAGTCAGAGTCGGAGAACGAAATGTGACTGCTGGCTTTGAAGATGGAAGAGTGGTACAAGGCAAGATATTCAGGCAGCCTCTAGAAGCTGGAACAGGCAAGAAACGGATTCTCCCCTAAAGCCTCCAGAAGGAATGCAGCCCTGCTGACACCTTGATTTTAGCCTCATAAGACCTATTTTAGACTTCTGACCTCCAGAACTGTGTGCAAAGAGTAAACAAACTAAGTTTGGGGTTTTGTAAGCCAGTAAGTTTGTGGCAATTTGTTACAGCAGTAATAATCAAAAATTCTAAATTCTTTTGTAGAAATTAACAAGCTGATTCTAAAATTCATGTGGAAATTCATGAAAAGAGACCATACCGAGCATTTAAGTCATTTAACATTAACCAAGTACTCACTATGTACTGATCTCTCTTATAAATGTTAGGGAAGGAAAAAAAAAAACATAGAAGGGAATGTCCCTGACCATGAGCTTCATTGATTCATTTGTTCATTCAACAAATATTTATTGAGCACCTAACAGATGCCAAGCATTTTCTTAGATGGGACACATCACTGAACAAAACATTAGTTGCCCTCATGGAGCTAATGTGGGATGGGATGCAGGGAGAGGCCCACGTACCGCAAAACAAACAAACAAAAAAACTGTTAAATGTTTCCAAACTAAATAGCAAAAAAGAGAATAAAACATATCAGCAATTTTATCATTAGTTGCCTAGATTATATGTTTGGAGATTTTCAGTATTATTTTTTAAAATCACTTATTAAAGAGAAATCAATTACATAAAATATCAGCCTCTAACCAAAGAAGCAAAGTTCAGACATTTACCTAGATATAAAAAACTGGCTAAACATTTGTGTTTTTCCTGCCTTATACTACAGTGTGCATTTCCTTTTTTTGTTTGTTTTTTTTTAGTACGCGGGCCTCTCACTGTTGTGGCCTCTCCCGTTGCGGAGCACAGGCTCCGGACGCACAGGCTCAGCGGCCATGGCTCACGGGCCCAGCTGCTCCGCGGCATGTGGGATCCTCCCGGACCGGGGCACGAACCCGTGTCCCCTGCATCAGCAGGCGGACTCCCAACCACTGTGCCAGCAGGGAAGCCCGCATTTCCTTTTTCTTATTTATCTTACTGCCATGCTTATAATAATGAATCTCAATAAATTTCACTGTCTGCATAATAAATAATTTATGAAATTTTTATGAAAATAATTTCATCATTTAGGGGAGGAAAGTGTTAAAAATTATCCATTTTGGGTTTCATATGTTCTAGGCACATCACTGAACATAATAAATAAGTAAATTATCTAGTATATAAGAAAGTGCTAGGAGCTAGGGAAAAAAACAAAGCAGGGTAAGGGGAATGGGAGTGTAAAGACAGGGCATGAATGTTAAAATATAAATAGGGTGGTCAGCAGGGGCATCACTGAGGTGAGGCTTGAGCAAAGACTTGATGGCATGGGAAGGTTACTAGGTATCGCATGGGAAGGATACCAGGTATCTGGGAATTCCACAGTTATTATTTTTCATATATTTGTTGCAATATTTCATCTAAAAGATCTTTATGGTATGCTCAGTTTGAAAATGTCTAATTTAAGACTTCCAAGAGGTTCAAGAAAAAATGTAATTTGATTGCATCCCTGCAGTCTTCCCTTCCTAAATCCAATCCAAATACCAATTACCTTTCCTTGAGCAGTTATTAAAATCAGCATCCAAGTGGGCCAGAAGAGTGGGTTGAGGTCTCAGGATCCAGATGAAAAGAGCTGAGTTTTCCCCCTGGATAAGTATGGAGGCCGTAGCCTGAGCAAGTAGCCCTAGGGCAAAGGCAGGAATGCCCCAGTTCTTGGGAGAGAGCCTAACCTATAGAAATTGATCATCCCCCCACCCCCCAAGAAGACCAGCCTGTGTACTCTGAAATTCCTACTGGTCTCCCAGCCTCTAAGGAGTCATAGTGGAGCTGGGACACTTACTTAGCTGAGTCCTTTCTACTCCTCTACGGAAGACCTAGAAGGCTGAGACTCATGCACCTCCCAATACTTAACACTTAAGGTATGTTGGACTTGAGCCCCAAAAGTAAGAAGAGGCATAAGTTAGGTAAAGGAAAACGACAACATACCAAATAGGCTAAAGCAATAAAGAACAAACAGAAAACCCAGAACAGGTGGCTCCTAGCAAAACAAAACTGCCAGAGGAGATCAACATCAGCTTGAGCCAAAAAATAATAACAATAATAATAATTATTGTTATTATTTTAGTTCTTTTTAAAAATATTTATTTATTTATTTTCCTTATTTTTTTTGGCTGCATCGGGTCTTAGTTGCAGCACACGGGATCTTTGTTGAGGCACGCGGGATCTTTCTCGTTACGGTGTGGTCTGTTGGGGTTTCTCTCTAGTTGCGGCGCGCCGGCTTCTCTCCAGTTGTGGCATGAGAGTTTTCTCTCTCTAGTTGTGGCATGGAGGCTCCAGGACACGTGGGCTCTGTAGTTTGCGGCACGCGGGCTCTCTCGTTGAGGCGCGTGAGCTAAGTAGTTGTGGCACATGGGCTTAGTTGCCTCGCGGCATGTGGGATCTTAGTTCCCCAACCAGGGATGGAACCCGCATCCCCTGCGTTGGAAGGCAGATTCTTTACCACTGGACCACCAAGGAAGTCCCAATAATAATTATTATTAAGAACACTTAAGGAGACTTGGAGCTAAAAACATATAAAAATTCAATAGCTTAACTGAAGAACTGGAGACCAAATTAATGGTCTGAAAGATCACGTAGGAGAAATATTCAGAAACACAGAGCATAACTACAAAGAAGAAATCATGTGTACAAGATAATGTGGAGCAAAGACCCAGCCCCAGGAGAACAAATGTTAACAGGAGCTAAAGTGGAAGGGGAGAAACAGAGCAAAGGCAATGATTAAACAGATAGCAGAACAACTATTCCACAACTGCAGAGATATGAGACAGAAGATGGAAAGGTTCGAGTTCCAGGCTTTGATGGGGGGGAGGGGGGAATCAACAACTAGACACACCCTGATAAAATTTCTAAATTTAAAGAATAAAGATCTTAAAAGCTTCCAGTCTTAAAAAAAGTCACTCTCCAACACCAGAAGATTCTGGAGAACAAACTCATTTTTTTTTCAGTAAATGAAGGCAAAGAATCAAGCATTTATCCCACCTCTCCTATACAAACTGACCTCCAGGTAAACTCTAGTGGATCTGAGGAAATCTTTCTTTACTTTTGTAAAGAATATAAAATATTTTATAGTCCAGATAATAAATGAAGAAAAATGATAAAATTAGAATATCAACATTTTTGCAACTCCTAATTAATTAATGGGTCTAGGCATTGTGCTTCAATAGCGGCAACTCCCCAGAGAGATAAATAGGCATTACACACTTCCAACGGGAAGAAGACTAAACCACCTACTAAGTAGTCTGGCCAAAAAACCCCCAAAACAAAAACAAAAAACTCAACCTGAACTTGATCAAGCCTCTAGATTCAGTTATCAATTCACAAGAAATACAGAGGACAAAGGATCACATTAACTGCACCACAGAGATGCAGTCAGCAAAATCATACTGTCAGAAATTCTTCAGAACTCGGTTTCTTCAGCGAATAAACTGCAAGGAAGGAAGAGAGGTGGATCACATAGAAGAAACCTTAAAGAATAAAAGAAATACTAATCAATCATCCATGTATGGTCCTGTTTAAAAGAATTATGAAATTTATGAGACTATTAGAAATTTGAGCACTGACTATTTGATGATATTAAGGAACCATTATATTTTTAGGGTGAAAATGATATTACGATTTTTTTTTAAGTTCTAATCTTTTAGAGATACCAACTGAAATAGCTGATGAAATGGTATGATGGCTGTGATTTGCTTCAAAATAACATGATGGACATGGATAGGGTAGCAATGAAGCCAGACTGGCCATGAGTTGCTAATTGTTGAAGCTGCTGATATGTACATGTGGGTTTACCGTATATTCCGTCTACCTTTATTATATAGAAATTCAAACATAATCAAAAAGTTTTACATAAGGCGTTTTTGTTGACTAAGTAGAAGCAAGGGTAAAAAAAGCATTCAGCTTACTACAAAGGATGCTACATGAAATATCCTAACTCTTCCGAGAAATTCCAAACATCATAATGCCTAATATAATCCAAGAAGCTGAGAAAAAAATTACTTATTTCTGGCTCTTGGGAAATATATTTAATGGGTGATAATTTAGCATTTTACTGGAATGTTCACATTAGCACAATATAAAAAACAAAAAAAAGTTATTTTTAACGACAAAGTCTTCAAAGAAAACGATTATTTTAAGGTGTCAGAACATATACCACGTTCATATCTTCTCTTCTTTCTAGTTGCTAACCTAAACGTTGCTTAAGATTTAAGTCATCAAAACAGTATTATGGTACTGGCAAAAGAATAGACACATAAACCAATGGAACAGAATAGAGAACCCAGAAATAAACCCATGTATATACAAATCAACTAATATTTGACACGGGAGCCAAGAATATTCAATGGAGAAGAGACAGTCTCTTCAATAAATGGTACTGGGAAAACTGGATATTCACATGCAAAAGAATGAAACTAGATCCCTATCTTACATTACTCACAAATTTAACTCAAAATGAATTAAAGACTTAAATGTAAGACCTGATACCATAAAACTTCTAGAAGAAAACAAAGGGAAAAAGCTCCCTGACAATGGTCTCAGCAATGATTTTTCTTTTGGATATAACACCTAAAGCACAAGCAACAAAAGCAAAAATAAACAAGCAGGGGCTTCCCTGGTGGCGCAGTGGTTGAGAGTCCGCCTGCCGATGCAGGGAACATGGGTTCGTGCCCCGGTCTGGGAGGATCCCACATGCCGCGGAGCGGCTGGGCCCGTGAGCCATGGCCGCTGAGCCTGCGCGTCCGGAGCCTGTGCTCCACAACGGGAGAGGCCACAACAGTGAGAGGCCCGCGTACCACAAAAAACAAAAACAAAAACAAAAAAAACAAAAAAACAAGCAGACTACATCAAACCAACAAGCTTCTGTACATCAAAGGAAATGATCAACAAAATGAAAAGACAAGCTATGGAATGTATAAAAATATTTGCAAACCACCTATCTTATATGGGGTTAATACTCAAAAAATATAAGGAACTCATACAAATCAATAGCAAAAATCAAATAATCCAATCTAAAAATGGGCAAAGGACCTAAAAAGACATATTTCTAAAGAACATGTTCAAATGGCCAACAGGTACATGAAGTGGTGCTCAACATCACTAATCATCAGAGAAATACAAATCTAAACCACAATGAGATACCATCTCACGTTTGTCAGAACGGCTATTATCAAAAAGACAAGAGGTAACAGGTGCTGGTAAGGATGAAGAGAAAAGGGAACCCTTGTGCACTGCTGGTGGAATGTAAACTGGTACAGCCACTACAGAAAACAGTATTGAGTTTCCTAAACAAGAGTTAAAAGTAGAACTACCATATGGCCCAGCAATTCTACTTCTGGGTATACATCAGAAGGAAATAAAATCACTATTTCAAAGAGATACCTGTACCCCCATGTTCACCACAGCATTATTTACAATAGCCAAGACAGGGAAATAATCTAAGTGTCCATCAACAGATGAATGGATAAAGAAAATATGGTATGTATATACACACACACACACACACAAACACACAATGGAATATTATTGGGCCATTAAAAAAAAACAAGGAAATCCTGCCATTTGTGACAACATGAATGAACCCTGAGGGCATTATGCTAAGTGAAATAAGTCAGAGAAAAACAAATACTGGATGATCTCACTCATATGTGGAATTAAAGAAAAAACAAATTCATAGCAACAGGACAGATTGGTGGAAAACAGAGGCGGGGGTGGGCAAAATGGGTGGAGGTGGTCAAAAGGTACAAACTTCCAGTTATATGATAAGTTATGGAGATGTAATGTACAACATCATGACTATAGCTAACAATATTGTATTGTATATTTGAAAGTTGCTGACAGTAGATTTTAAAAGTTATCACAAGGGAAAAAAAATTGTAACTATGTGAGGTGATGGATGGTTAACTAAACTTATTGTGGCAACCATTTTGCAATATATACATTTATCAAATCATTATGTTGTACGTTTTAAACTTATACAATGTCAAAGGTCAACTATACCTCAATAAAACTGGGGAAAGATTTACATCAACCTGAGCTCTGGCTATTGTAGTATTTTGCCATCAACACAGTAGCACACACTGAGATACAGAGCCTGCCTATCACGAGCTTATACAGGCACAGCTTTTCAGGCACAGCTTATACACTGGTTAAATGATCAGAGAGCCTTCTCCTATTTTATATTCATGTATTTGTACAAGACTGTATGTACTATAGGACTAATCTAAAATTAATTAGGAAAAAGGTTAAAAGAAATATATTAAAATATAGAAAAGTATTTCAAATGTACTTACCTTAAAGTAACTTATACCTACATGAAAGGCTAAAATAGTGTTACTTGTCAGATATGACAAATTATGTACTTGAGTTTTTTCCTGCTTTTAAGACACCTCAGAAAGTGTCAGCGCTCTATATATTGGCCCAAATTGCTGACTTATGCATCATAAAATATGAAAAATGTGCAAAATTGTTAAGTAGGCTATTAGCTGCCCCCTCACTTACTCCTGGTAGCTAAAGAGCCTCATAAATTATTTCAACAAACTTGTAGGACATATTATGCTTATGAAAGTGGCCCTGCTACATACCCACTACCAAACTGTAAAATTCAGTATTTTGCTTTAGATGTTTCACAGAAATGCAAAGTGTTAACAGTAACAATAATAATAAACACAATTATAAGAGCATAACACCCAAAGAGAAAAAAAAAGTAATTATATATACCTGGGGAATCTGTTCTTTCTTTAGAATCTAAAAATATCATCTCATGCATCAGAGCATGAGATGTGATTCCCCTTCTTTTACCACATATACCCAAATAAGATTAATAATCGTGAAATTATCTAATCCTTTTTTCTTTTTTTTTTTCTGCGGTACACGGGCCTCTCACTGTTGTGGCCTCTCCTGTTGCGGAGCACAGGCTCCGGATGCGCGGGCTCAGTGGCCATAGCTCATGGGCCCAGCCGCTCCGCGGCATGTTGGATCTTCCCAGACCGGGGCACGAACCCGTGTCCCCTGCATCAGCAGGCGGACTCTCAACCACTGCGCCACCAGGGAAGCCCTCTAATCCTTTTAAACCTAGCTATTGGAGTTAACTTGATCACCTTGATTAGTAGCCATAAGCAAAATATATTTACTCAAAATACCTCCCATGCAACAGAGGAATAAGTTCTTTATGCCCTGATTACCAATCAAGGTAATTACCAATCAAGGTAATTGGTCATTGTTCTTTCTATAAAACACAGTCCTAGGACATTTCTCCAATACGTTTAAAAATCTCCCAAACTAATAAATCCTATGAAAATCACCAAGTATACCAGAAAGTGGTACCTCCCATTGGCACACCTACCCTAGGTCACTGCAACTCTCACACCCGCCTTGCTATCTTCATAGTCACTCTCTTCTAATTATTCACAAACAAGGTTCACTTACGCCCATAACAGTTCCAATATCAAAACTGTATTTCTAAATCTGAGTTCAAGAAACACTCTAATTTATTTCTCGGATTCCATGTTGTCATTTTTTACGTGAAAAGCACCCTAGATTCCAAATGAGCAGGTACTTGAGCTTAATTGGCTAGATCTTCCAATGGTTATGCCTTAATCATCTCTAAACAGAGCCCTGAATAGTGTCCAGCACACGATAGGCAGGGAACAAATCCTAAACATGAATGAATTTTAATTTTCTCAGGCCTCATTTTAAACTATAACTTCTTAGACTCCTTCAACAACTAAACTGAAAACAAAAACTTTACTATATTTGTCTAGATAAATTCTACCTTAAATCATGTTATGCAAACAAGGCATAGCCTCTATGAAAACTATGTCTGTTACACAATAAAATGAACCTTTCATTTACTGAAGGAGAAAAGAGTTGGAAATATGTATTTATAATCTGGTGCTTTGGAAAAAAAATTTTGTCATAGAAAAAAATGTTAGAACATCTGTTAGAAGGTTCTTCCTCAAAAGCCTAAGCAATCTACAATATGTCACTGTATGTGACATATAATTCAACTAAACATAACCACAATTATAAAAATTATTTCTATATCAGTCAGGTGTAGGCTAGAGTATGCTGTAGAAATTAACAACCCCCCGAAGCAAAGGTTTTATTTCTCACTCACACTACCTACGCATCCTCCTTCTACCTGTCTTCCCACTCTACCTCACACTGCCCATCTTTCTCACAATAGGACCTAAGATGACAGAGCAGCAGATACCTGCAACACTGTAGCAAAGAGAAAGATGACAATGAATCATACACTGGCTCCTAAAGCTCCTGTCCATGACATAGGTCATTTCTGCTTACATTTCACTGGCCAAAACCAGTCACATGACACACAACTTCAAAGAGGCCAGGGATATGCAATCTTAGTACAGCTGGTGAACAACACCAATGACTACCACTTTAAAAAAGACATTATCTGGAATCAGATGGATTTAGGATCAAATCCTTGTTTTGCAACTTGGAAGTATACTTAAAAATAAAAATAGCAATAACCTTATAGGGTCATCAGAAAGATTAAATGACATAATGCAAAATCAGATACTTACCAGAATACCTGACGTTGATTTATTCATTCAATAAATATTTGGGGAATATCTGCCAATCACCATTCTAGGTACTGACATATAGTAATTATGTACTAAATAAGTTTGTTTGTTTGTTGCTATTGTTATTAGAAATGCCTTTTGAGTTCCAACCAGGGCCCCCAGGAATAAGCCTTCATTTCTTAGCAGTCTCCAGATTCAGAAGAGACTTGTTCTCTTGTTCTCCAATAACCATTTTCTTTCTTATATGGCAATAGAACCCCTGATTTTTAGCTGGACACATGATCTTGTGAAATTCAGACTACATATGCCAGCTGTCCATATAGTTAAGATGACCACAGCTCTAAGTTCTGACTACAGGAGGAGGTGTCATGTGGCAACTTACCAGAAACTTCCTTAGGGGACAGCAGGTGTGAATCTTTTGTCTACTTCTTCATCCTTTCCTCCACCAGGCTGTCTAGAATATCAGTTCTATCTTGGACTATGAGACCACGGCCATGCATGGCAGAGGAACAAAATAGAAGGATCCTCATTTCCTGACACTGTGGAGTGTCATACCAGCCCTGTATTGTTATGTGAATAATGACCTTGCGTCTTATTTAATCCACTGTTATTTTGCATTTTCTATTATTCAGAACCAATCTTAATCCTAATCAATAAAGCAACATAATCTGTTAACTCTTTAAAAAAGCAAGCTGCATGAAAGAATAGTAACTCTTGACACCCGTACATCTTCATAAGAGAAGATACCACTGTCAGTAGCAGCAGTGTACAGCAGAATGGCTTGAGGAAGACAAGATTTTTAGAATCAGTTCTTCCACTCCTATGTAAACCTTTGGCAAGCTATTTAACCTAGCCAGGAATCAGCTTCTTGTACATAAAATGGTAATTAGATCTAAATAGAGCTATTAAATGTGAGAATTAGTGTGAAGAGGTTTATGAAAATACTTCATAAATTATAAATCATTAACTAGTATCAGTACTACTTTGTCAATTGTTCCCTCTCCCCACCTTTCCTTCAGAATTGGGGCATGAAGACAGACTGCAGTACATAAGAATCACCTAGACAGTCACCCTCAGAGATTCTGATTCATTAGGTCTAGCACAAGAACCATGAATCTGCGGGCTTCCCTGGTGGCGCAGTGGTTGCGTGTCCGCCTGCCGATGCAGGGGAGCCGGGTTCGCGCCCCGGTCTGGGGGGATCCCGCGTGCCGCGGAGCGGCTGGGCCCGTGAGCCATGGCCGCTGGGCCTGCGCGTCCGGAGCCTGTGCTCCGCGACGGGAGAGGCCGCAGCGGAGGGAGGCCCGCATACCACAAAAAAAAAAAAAAAAGAACCATGAATCTGCATCTTCAACAAGCACCCCCAAGGGACTGTTGAAAGTAGTCTGCCTACTACACTTTGAGAAACACCACTCTAGTGATCAGACCCTACCTATTTTTGTAATCCTGTGCTCAAGTGCCCCAATATTTTAAGATTGTGATGAAACACAAGCACAGTTCCATAGCTTCTCCAGTGCCTAATTAAATGCCAAGTACCGAATAGATAATTTAATAATTTTTGTTGAAGTGATGAACTGAAGTGGAAAATGACAAAATGGGACTGAATTAAATGACCCACTATGGACTTCCACTTCTGGCCAACATAATGTAAGAGGGACCAAACTTGCCTTCCTGCCTGAAACAGCTAAAAAACTGGACAAATTAGAGGAAACAACAGTTTTCAAGACACTGGATATCAAGTAATAAAGGACATGATTCCTGAGAAATAACTGAAACAAAGGAGGTGAGCCTTACCGTTGCCCTAGTTACTTCTTGGGGAAAGTTTCCAGGCCAAAGTACAAGGAGAAGGAGCACAGGCAGAACCTGGTGAGCTGTCCCTGAGTAGAGGGGAGAGAGCTGCCAAGTCCAGGTAGGTCAGTGTGGCTAGAGTTTGCAAGCCAGAATACCAGAGAAGAGAGAGCTGTACCAAGAGAGACCCCTCCTCAAATATTCAGCATACACACGTATGAGCAAATGACCAGAGGCTGGGCAAAAAACCACCTGAAAGGACTTAAAGGAACAATCCTGAGCGCTTACACAGGGCAGGGAACAGGGTCTGTTCTTATCAGCCAGAGTGAGAAACCTCATAATTTAAGGACACTGGGTAGAGTACGTCTGTTGAAGAATTTTGCCTCAGGAGTGGGAAAAAATGATCCCTAGATCAAATGCTGCTCTGGTCCCACCTGACAAAGCTCAAGCAAGACTTGAAAGGATTAAACTGTTTCCAAATAACTTATCCCAGCA
The DNA here is from genome assembly GCF_002837175.3 of Physeter macrocephalus. Taxonomy (NCBI): domain Eukaryota; kingdom Metazoa; phylum Chordata; class Mammalia; order Artiodactyla; family Physeteridae; genus Physeter; species Physeter macrocephalus. The sequence goes on along the minus strand of NC_041224.1, from coordinate 65,081,106 downwards.
AAAAGCTCAAGAATATTTATAGGAATCCAAAAATATCCTGCACCCAACAGGGTAAAATTCATATCAGGCATCCAATCAAAAATTACCAGGTATGCAAAGAAGAACTACTACTTCACTATTTTCAACAATAATTTTCTTGGGCTTTTACTGAATCTTAAATTTTCCTTAAAAAAAAACCCTACAATCATTTTTATCATTTTCACCCTGTGTGTTGATCTCAAAAGTCCTCATCTACATAACTGAACTGCTATTCCCCAAATGAAATATTAATACTTCTAAGACAAACAGCATAGTGGTTAAAGGAACAAGCTTCAGAAGCATGAAAAACAGGGTCTGAATTCTCTCTTAACTTATCTGTGTTCCTGGGCAAGCCACTGAACCTCTCTGAGTTTTAGTTCCCTTATCTATAAAAGGGGATAATAATATTTACTTCATAGGGCTACTATAAGAAATATCCTGAAGTAAACAATAAATAGCAGCTATCACATCATAATTAGCACACTATCATAAGAAAAGTTCAGAAAAGTTACCACACACTCAGACATTTACTGAGCACCTATCATATGCTAGGTAATATGTAGGCACAAGGAATATAAAGAAAAAAAGGACACTGTTAAGAGGACCCGAAGTATATCTTATGTTGAATCTGCATTTAACAGTTCAAGTACAAACTTCATTTTGTATTTCTTAATTTCTAAGTAGGGCAGTTATTTTAAGTTCCTTCTATAAAAATTAAAGGATTTTTTTTTCCCTTTGAAAGGAAGAAAATAAGAAGCTGTCAGGTTCAACCAATTAGGGCATGTCTGAGAAGTCCTTGGAATCTGAAAAACGTGGTAAAACTTTAATTGAAAAGCAACCTGCAGGGGTGCCTTCAAGATGGCTGAGGAGTAAGACGTGGAAATCACCTTCCTCCCCACAAATACATCAAAACTACATCTACATGTGGAACAACTCCTACAGAACACCTACTGAACGCTGGCAGAAGACCTCAGACTTCCCAAAAGACGCCCTCCGGTGATCTACATGCAGAGGCGGGGCTAAATCCAAAGCTGAACCCCAGGAGCTATGTGAACAAGAAGAGAAAGGGAAATTTCCCCCAGCAGCCTCAGGAGCAGCACATTAATTCTTCACAATCAACTTGATGTACCCTGCATCTCTGAAATACCTCAATAGACAATGAATCATCCCAAAATTGAGGCGGTGGACTTTGGGAGCAACTGTAGACTTGGGGTTTGCTTTCTGCATCTAACTTGTCTCTGGTTTTATGTTTATCTTAGTTTAGAATCTAGAGCTTATTATCATTGGTAGATTTGTTTATTGATTTGGTTGCTCTCTTCCTTTCAAAATTTTTTTTTACATATTTTTTTTTCTTTTTTCTCTTTTTGTGAGTATGTGTATGCTTCTTTGTGTGATTTTCTCTGTATCGCTTTGCTTTTGCCATTTGTCCTAGGGTTCTTACTGTCCATTTTTTGCTTTTGTTTTTGTTTTAGTATAGTTTTTAGCGCTTTTATCAATGGTGGATTTGTTTTTTGGTTTGGTTGCTCTCTTCTTTCCCTTTCTTTTTATTTATTACTTTTCTATTTTTAATAATTTTTTTCTATTTTAATAACTATTTTATTTGCTTCCTCTCTCCCTCCCTTGCTCCCTCCCTCTCTCTCTTTCTTTCTTTCTTTTTCTCCCTTTTCTTCTGAGCCATGTGGCTGACAGGGTCTTGGTGCTCTGGCCGGCTGTCAGGCCTCAGCCTCTGAGGTGGGAGAACCGAGTTCAGGACATTGGTCCACCAGAGACCTCCCAGCCCCACGTAATATCAAACGGTGAAAGCTCTCTGAGAGATCTCCATCGCAATTCTAAGACCCAGCTCCACTCAATGACCAGCAAGCTACAGTGCTGGACACCCTATGCCAAACAACTAGCAAGACAGGAACACAAACCCACCCATTAGCAGAGAGGCTGCCTAAAATCATAAGAAGTTCACAGACACCCCAAAACACACTACCGGACGTGGTCCTGCCCACCAGAAAGACAAGATCCAGCCTCACCCACCAGAACACAGGCGCCAGTCCCCTCCACCCGGAAGCCTACACAACCCACTGAACCAACCTTACACACTGGGAGCAGACACCAAAAACAACAGGAACTATGAACCTGCAGCCTGTGACACGGAGACCCCAAATACAGTAAGTTAAGCAAAATGAGAAGACAGAGAGACACACAGCAGGTGAAGAATCAAGGTAAAAACCCACCAGACCAAACAAATGAAGAGTAAATAGGCAGTCTACCTGAAAAAGAATTCAGAGTAATGATAGTAAAGAGGATCCAAAATCTTGGAAATAGAATGGAGAAAATACAAGAAACATTTAACACGGACCAAGAAGAACTAAAGAGCAAACAAACAATGCTGAGCAACACAATAAATGAAATTTAAAATTCTCTAGAAGGAATCAATAGAAGAATAACTGAGGCAAACATTAAACCCACCAACATTCGAATTGTAGGGGCCCCAAAAGAAGAAGAGAGAAAAAAGGGACTGAGAAAATATTTGAAGAGATTATAGTTGAAAACTTCACTAAAATGGGTAAGGAAATAGTCAATCACGTCCAGGAAGCACACAGAGTCCCATACAGGATAAATCCAAGGAGAAACACGCTAAGACACATATTAATCAAACTATCAAAAATTAAATACAAAGAAAAAATATTAAAAGCAGCAAGGGAAAAGCAACAATTAACATACAAGGGAATTTCCATAAGGTTAACAGCTGATCTTTCAGCAGAAACTGTGCAAGCCAGAAGGGAGTGGCAGGACATATTTATTAAAGTGATGAAAGGGAAAAAGCTACAAGCAATATTACTCTACCCAGCAAGGGTCTCACTCAGATTCAACAGAGAAATTAAAACCTTTACAGATAAGCAAAAGCTAAGAGAATTTTAACACGGATCTAGAAGAACCAAAGAGCAAACAAACTATGATGAACAACACAATAAATGAAATTAAAAATTCTCTAGAAGGAATCAGTAGCAGAATAACTGAGGCAGAAGAACGGATAAGTGACCTGGAAGACAAAATAGTGGAAATAACTACCATAGAGCAGAATAAAGAAAAAAGAATGAAAAGAATTGAGAACGGTCTCAGAGACCTCTGGGACAACATTAAACACACCAACATTCGAATTGTAGGGGTCCCAAAAGAAGAAGAGAGAAAAAAGGGACTGAGAAAATATTTGAAGAGATTATAGTTGAAAACTTCACTAAAATGGGTAAGGAAATAGTCAATCACGTCCAGGAAGCACACAGAGTCCCATACAGGATAAATCCAAGGAGAAACACGCTAAGACACATATTAATCAAACTATCAAAAATTAAATACAAAGAAAAAATATTAAAAGCAGCAAGGGAAAAGCAACAATTAACATACAAGGGAATTTCCATAAGGTTAACAGCTGATCTTTCAGCAGAAACTGTGCAAGCCAGAAGGGAGTGGCAGGACATATTTATTAAAGTGATGAAAGGGAAAAAGCTACAAGCAATATTACTCTACCCAGCAAGGGTCTCACTCAGATTCAACAGAGAAATTAAAACCTTTACAGATAAGCAAAAGCTAAGAGAATTCAGCAAAACCAAACCAACTCTACAACAAATGCTAAAGGAACTTCTCTAGGCAGGAAACACAAGATAAGGAAAAGACTTACCAATAACAAACCCTAAACAATTAAGAAAATGGTAACAGGAACATACATATCGATAACTACCTTAAATGTAAATGGATTAAATGCTCCAACCAAAAGACATAGACTGGCTGAATGGATACAAAAACAAGACGTGTACATATGTTGTCTACAAGAGACCCACTTCAGACTTAGGGATACATACAGACTGAAAGTGAGGGGATGGAAAAAGATATTCCACGCAAATGGAAATCAAAAGAAAGCTGGAGTAGCAATTCTCATATCAGACAAAATAGACTTTAAATTAAACACTATTACAAGAGACAAAGAAGGACACTACATAATGATCAAGGGATCAATCCAAGAAAAAGATATAACAATTGTAAATATTTATGTACCCAACAAAGGAGTACCTCCATACATAAGGCAAGTGCCATAAAAGGGGTAACTGACAGTAAGACAATAATAGTAGGGGACTTTAACACCCCACTTTCACCAATGGACAGATCATCCAAAATGAAATTTTAATAAATTAAGGAAACACAAGCTTTAAATAAAACATTAAACAAGATGGACTTAATTGATATTTATAGGACATTCCATCCAAAAACAGCAGATTATACTTTCTTCTCAAGTGAAACAACCTAACCTTACACCTAAAGCAATTAGAGGAAGAAGAATAAAAAGACCCCAAAGTTAGCAGAAGGAAAGAAATCATAAAGATCAGATCAGAAATAAATGAAAAAGAAATGAAGGAAAACAACAGCAAAGATCAGGACTTGGAGAGAAGATGGAGGAAGACTAAGACGCGGAGATCACCTTCTTCCCCAGATACATCAGAAATACATCTACACGTGGAACTGCTCCTATAGAACACCCACTGAACACTGGCAGAAGACCTCAGACCTCCCAAAAGGCAACAATAGCAAAGATCAATAAAACTAAAAGCTGGTTCTTTGAGAGGATACACAAAATTGATAAACCATTAGCCAGACTCATCAAGAAAAAAAGGGAGAAGACTCAAATCAGTAGAATTAGAAATGAAAAAGGAGAAGTAACAACTGACACTGCAGAAACACAAAGGATCATGAGATATTACTACAAGCAACTATATGCCAATAAAATGGACAACCTGGAAGAAATGGAC
>NC_041224.1:65075403-65076060 GCF_002837175.3 Physeter macrocephalus | reverse complement strand
GGGAGGAATACTCCCAAACTCATTCTACGAGGCCACCATCACCCTGATACCAAAACCAGAAAAAGATGTCACAAAGAAAGAAAACTACAGGCCAATATCATTGATGAACATAGATGCAAAAATCCTCAACAAAATACTAGCAAACAGAATCCAACAGCACATTAAAAGGATCATACACCATGATCAAGGATCATACTCCATGATCAATTATCCTGGGATAAACCCCAATGGGGGTTTATCCCAGGAATGCAAGGATTCTTCAATATATGCAAATCAATCAATGTGATAAACCATATTAACAAATTGAAGGAGAAAAGCTATGGTCATCTCAATAGATGCAGAAAAAGCTTTTGACAAAATTCAACACCGTTTTATGATAAAAACCCTCCAGAAAGTAGGCAGAGAGGGAACTTACCTCAACATAATAAATGCCATATATGACATACCCACAGCCAATATCGTTCTCAATGGTGAAGAACTGAAACCATTTCCTCTAAGGTCAGGAAGAAGACAAGATTGTCCACTCTCACCATTATTATTCAACACAGTTTTGGAAGTTTTAGCCACAGCAATCAGAGAATAAAAAGAAACAAAAGGAATCCAAATCGCAAAAGAAGAAGTAAAGCTGTCACTGTTTGCAGACAACATGATACTATA
>NC_041224.1:65073631-65073810 GCF_002837175.3 Physeter macrocephalus | reverse complement strand
GTCAGAAAGAGAAAAACATATACCGTATGCTAACACATATATATGGAATCTAAGAGAAAAAAAAAAAGGTCATGAAGAACCTAGGGGTAAGATGCGAATAAAGACACAGACCTACTAGAGAATGGACCTGAGGATATGAGGAGGGGGAAGGGTAAGCTGGGACGAAGTGAGAGAGTGGC
>NC_041224.1:65047310-65073621 GCF_002837175.3 Physeter macrocephalus | reverse complement strand
TTAAAAAAAAAAAGTTCTGAAGAACCTAGGGGCAGGACCGGAATAAAGACGCAGACGTTGAGAATGGACTTGAGGACACAGGGAGGGGAGATCGGCTCGGTGCTCTGTGTCCACCTAGAGGGGTGGGCTAGAGAGGGTGGGAGGGAGATGCAAGAGGGAAGAGATATGGGAACATATGTATATGTACAACTGATTCACCTTGTTATAAAGCAGAAACTAACACACCATTGTAAAGCAATTATACTCCAATAAAGATGTTAAAAAATAAATAAATAGAATTAAAAAAAAAAAGTTCTGAAGAACCTAGGGGCAGGACCGGAATAAAGACGCAGACGTTGAGAATGGACTTGAGGACACAGGGAGGGGGAAGGGTAAGCTGGGACGAAGTGAGAGAGTGACATGGACATATATACACTACCAAATGTAAAACAGATAGCTAGTGGGAAGCAGCCACATGGCACAGGGATATCAGCTCGGTGCTCTGTGTCCACCTAGAGGGGTGGGATAGAGAGGATGGGAGGGAGACGCAAGAGGGAGGAGATATGGGGATGTATGTATATATAGCTGATTCACTTTGTTATACAGCAGAAACTAACACACTATTGTAAATCTATTATACTCCAATAAAGATGTTTTAAAAATAAATAAAATAAAAGCAACCTGCAATTAACATCACCTTTCAAAATTATTCTCAAATTAGTAAACTAAATTACATTCAGCCATAAAATACATAAAATGGACCAATCTGTTATTAAGATAATCCTTTCAGAAAGGCTGGGCTAACAGATGTAAGGAATTAAAATCATGTTCAAGATGTATTTCATCTGCTCATTCCACTTAAATGACAGATGGTTTAAATATTAACCCTATTAATAAACTGTTTGCATATTCATTATGAATCTGATTGCCTTACCTCGTAACTCCACAAATTCATTTTATTAATTTTACTATAGGGCTGCCTATTTCATTCAAGGTCTTCTACACTCTTGCCTTGCAAAGTCTGCTCCTTGGACCAACAGCATCAGCATCACCTGGAAGCTGGTTAGAACTACACAATTTCACTGCCCATACCAGACCTACTAAGTCAGAATTTGCATTTTTCAAAAATATCCCCAAGCGATTTCCATGCACATTGACATCTGAGTAGCACAGTTCTAAACTGTTGATTTTTTTCACACTTTTTTTTTCTTACAGTATTACAAAAAGTGTATTTGCTTCCAAATTGTGGTTAACTTATCTACAGATAGTAACTTTTCATAATAATTCATTTCAGACAAATAAATCAATATATACATTCCATAGTCTATATATAAGATGTCTTAGACTTGACCTTACCTCTCAACTAGGACTTCAAGTCTTAGAAGTACTAGACTTGTTGTACTATTCATTTTTTCTCTTAAGTTAACATTCTTGCCTTAGCATGTAGCCACTGTGATGAAAGTCTTCTCTGTAATTAAACAACTATATAGAACAGTACCAGGAAATCAGATTCTCCCCACAATTTCAAGAAAAAATGAAAAAACTCAAAATAGATTTAAAGGTTGAACTTAAAAGTCCCCTAGAGAAAAAAAAAGCCCAGAATGACTCTATTCTCCACAATAATATATTTTTATGCTTTACCTAACACATATTTTTTTACTGCAGGTATCACATATTTTTAAAATGAGAAATTCACATGGGACTTAGTGAAGCTCTTCAGATGGCTCATCTTTTATCATTACTATTGCACAATAGTCACAGAACTCATAAAATAGAACAAATCTTGTTTTCTCTTTCGTTTTTCCCTCCCAAAATGACAGACCTGGGCTGAAACTGATCACAGCAGGTAGGATGGTTCCGCACAGATTCAAAAAGAAGGTACAAATGTTCAGTTTTCAAAAGCACTGCAAAAGCCAAACCTAATCCCTTGTCACTGTAGCTGTGGCTTTATGCCAAACATCAGAAAACTGTTGAAAAGTGCCGCTCCTTATAAGCAATTATGAAGAGCTTTGCAAAGAAAAGGGAAAAAAAGTAATAACAGTTCCTTAGAATGGTCAATGTCCCTGGCCTCTGGGTTGCAAGATAGGAATCTAATAGTTACCCAGTTGCATCTGAGGCCATTAAAAAAAGGTATTAAAAGGTGTTAAGAAAAGGTATCAAGGAACCTGTTGGGCAGTTTCAAAAATTAATTATGTCCTCAAACGTTCCCAGTTTTTTTTTTACAAGATCCTATTATAGATCAGTCACTCTTCGATTTAACTCTTTATTCACCCCATTTTGCATCTGCAGCCTATACAATTCCTCAGGGTACCGTGTTCCACAAGAGTACAACTAAGTATTTAATGCCTTTTTTAATGGTCTTAGCTCTAATAGTCTAGATTTGGTGAACAATTCATTATGCCCCATCTCTACTCACATTCACAGCCAAGTCTCTCAGAAGAGGTGTCCATGCACATTGGCCACACTTCCTCACCTACTAGTCACTCTTCAGCCCACCCCTATCTGGCTTCTACCCCCTTCACTCCACTGAAACTTCTCTTGGTAAAGACCATTAAGGACCTTCATGTTACTAAATCCAATGGACACCCCTTAGTCGTCATTATCCTTCACTCTGCGGCATTATTCAACAAAGTTAATTGTTCTCTCCCTCTTGAAGTAACTTTTTGTAGCTTTGATGGACCTGCTTTCTCCTGGGTGCCTCCCAACTCTCTGTCCCTTGCCAATCTTCTTTAGGGACTCGGTCCCCTCCTGACTCACCTTGGGGCTTGGTCCTGGAATCTTGTATCATCTCATAACTATAAATGTCACCTTCGTGTTGATGACACATTTACATCTCCAGCCCAGATGTTTCTTCTGAATCTAGACCAGCATACCCAACTACCCATTCAATATCCCCACCTGGATGCTGCATAAACACATTGAAACCCAAAACATCTGAAACTGAAGTCTTGGATCTTTCCTTCACTGTTCCTCCTCCAGTGTTTCCCAACCCAGTTGATCCTGCCACAAACCCAAAAGTTCTTTACTCTCACCATTTATACCCAATCAATCTCCAAGTCCTGTCATTTTGGCCTCCAAAATATAGCTTTAACATGCCCGGTCTCCCCATCTCTACTGCCATCCTCCCTCCCCATCCTCCCACCCCTGCCCTCCCGTCTAAGTCATTACCATCTCTTGCCTGCCACACTGCAAAAGCATTCTATGTGATCTTCCTGACTCTACTCATATTCCTCTCCAATTCTATCTCCACACTTCAACAAGAGTGAACTTTCAAAGATGAAAATGCTCCAACTTAAAATCCTTCAGTGGCTTCCTATTGGTTTTAGGACACTGTTCACAAGGCATCTGCCTACCTCTCCAGACAACCTCATCCCATGTTATCAGTCTCCTTGTTCTCTAAGCACCAGCCTTACTCTTTCTGTCTGCACATTACACATGCTGAGGTTTTCCAGGTGCAGGGCCTCTGCACACGTTGCATCCTCTACCTGGAATATTTGTTCTCTTTCTTTTACTTTTCTCCTACCCGCTGCTGCCCAAACCACACCAACATATACACACATGCACAATCCAAAACCCCAGGGTCCACAACCAATAGTCAAGCCAGACCAAAAAGAACTGAATGATCAACAACTCATGGCATTAAAACATATCAGCAGGACAAAAAAAAAAAAAAAGGATAATATCAGTAAACCCTTACATAACTTTATATGAGGCACTGTTTCAGGTGATTTATATATATTAACTTAATCAGTGCTCACAACAATCTTACCAAGTAGATACTATTATTATCCCTATTTTAAGATACGATAAATAAGGTACAGACAGAATAAGTAACTTAACCAAGGTCACAGAAATTCAGTGGCAAAGCTACAATTCAAATTTAGTCCTTCTTCTGTGTGATGCTTGACTGCCTGAAGAAAGACAACTTGATTAAAGACTATTCAACCCTCCCTTCCACATAAGGGATGTGAAACTAGTTTACATAATTACACAGTATCTGCAGAAATACTATGTCCTTCACTAGACCAAAAACAAACGAGGGTAGGGATCATTTATACCTTGTTCACTGAAATACATCCCCGAGCACCCTGAATAAAATCTAACACATAACTGACGCTCAGTAAATATCTGTCGAATATATGAATGTTTACTACTCCCTTGCATAATTATTTTGAGAATGCACTGGGTTCCAATCATTATACGTATTTCCTACGTTAGCTGTCGGCTAACCGCCCCTATCAGTCCTCTCCTTCTGTCGGCGTGGCTCTCAGCATGGCACTCGGGTACCAGGCCACAGCCTCCCCTCCCTCCCCGCGGGGGGTGAGAGCCTCCCGGCCCTTCCCGCCCTCAGGCCTCACCTTCCATGTTGGGGAAGAGGCTGTGCCAGCTTCCTGGCCAGGCCCAGGCGGCTCTCCAGTGCCCGAGGGCATGAAGCGGCCATACCGCTGTAGAGGCCACTGTGCCGCACCTCCTCCCGGGAGCCCGAAGCCCGCGTGCTCTTTTCCCGCCTCCGCCATGTTCGGCCTCCTGGCTAGCGCAGCCGCAGCTCGCTGGTGCCTGCCAATCGGCTCAACTAACCAATCAGGAAGCGAGGTGACCCAAGGCCCACCCTCCCCAAGAGTGGAAGCCAATGGACAGGCCCCGGAGACTCGAACGGGAAGCGGGGTGAGGAGGAGCAGGGTGGGGAAATTGGAGGGGAGTAGGGGCTGGGGGCGGTGCTCCTCGGGTTAAAGGCGTAGCTGTGGACCTTGGGCGTCTTCTAGTCGTGGTGGACAAAGTGAGGATGGTAACTTCCATCTTGAAGTGGGGCTCTGACGCTTATAAATGGTAGTTGGTCTTGCCTTTGCTTCGTTCGGGCTCTCCCCTTCCCTCAGGCAGCCCAGGCCATTGTCCGGCCGCTCTGAGACCTTTGGGAAAACTGGCCGACTCCCTGTGACTTCTACTTGCTGGGACTAGGCCGGCTCTTCGAGGCTGTCTGGGCAAGTGTGTTTTCCTTCCTCACAGAAGACTTTCAGATGACAGTGTCGCTGCTCACCTGAGCCCCACCGCAGCACAGCCCCAGTTCCATCCACCATTCAGGAAGTAGGGTTATTTCCTCATCATCCTGCAGCCCACTAGACATATTCCCTCCAGACGGGCAAGTTCTCTTTTAAAGAAGGTAGAGAACGGGTGGGATGTTGCCGACAGTGAAAGGTGTGCCTCAATCAAAAGCAGGTGCAACTTAATGACAGGCCTGAGTGATTTATAATCAACAAAGCCCTTCTACATCTGTTATTTCATTTGGCCTCTCAATAACCTTGTGGTAAATTAAAGAAGCAAAACAGAGATTATTACCCCCATTGAATAGATGGAAGCAAAATAATGTCCTGAAAGTAGAAGCAATTTGTATAAGGTTACACAGCCAGAGTAGAACTGTGGACTCTGCAATCTGTCCATGTGTCCACCCCACTTGCAAAGAATTTGGGTATCTATCCAGTTTGTATCGAATCAGAAGCATTGTGTATGGAAGATGGAAGCTATGTTAACCAAACTAGTAGAGTTAAAATGTAAACAATTTTTAAAACCATGCATTTCAAAGGGTACTAAATGTATAGACAATGGTTGGAGAAGTGGTAATTTATTCACTCAACAAATCACCAATAAATATCTACAGTATATAACTATGTTAGTCACCACAGGGGTTATGGAAATCGGTAAGGCACCACAGGGGTTATGGAAATGGGTAAGGCAGCATCTATCCTTCTAGGACCTCAGGATTAATAAAAAAGACAAAGAGAGGTACCTATGATACCCGACAGTTTATGCCAAGTGAACAGGAATGGCAGTGACATTTCAGTCCTAACTTGAAAGGTGAGAAGAAGCATCCCAAGGGAAGATGGAAGAAATTGGTATTCCAAATGGAGGGCAAGTTGAGGAGCAAAGTTGCAGAGATGAGGACAGTGACATAACCAGCCAAAATGCAAGGGATTTTAAGGAAGATGAGGCTACAAAGGTGAGTTAGGCAGAAGAGCACTGAACAGCAGCTAAGGAGAGTGAATTTTACTTCGTAGATGCTGAGGAGCATGGAAAATTGGCATAGGGGAGTGACACTATCATAATGGTGGTCCAGGCAGACTAATCTTTGAGGGACATGTAGAATAAATTGCATTCAAGACAAGGGATATATTTTAGTTATCTTTCCATTAGTCCAGTAGAGCTTGAAGGGGTCAGATTTTAGAAATGGCTTCTGAAGGTCCTTAAATGACACAGTAGTATTGTATTTAATATAGTAGTAAATGGTTAGAAACTTGGTTTGAGTGCCAATTCCAGCACTTGCCAGCTGTGTGACCTTGGGATGTCACTTAACTTCTCTGTGAAACAGGGTTAGCAAATACCCACCTTACAGGGTCCTAGGGAGGATAAAATAAGATCATATGTGGGAAAATTCTTGGTAAATTACAAAGCGGTACACTGTGAGTACTTTCTATTTGCAGGGTTAAAGTGACTTTCCGTGGGCTCCCTATAGGCAGGAGGATGGGAATGGGAGCCTGACATTCGGTCTCAGAGGCGCTCATCTTCCAGGTCCAGGGCTGCGGATGCTGTCAGAACCCTTCACAGGAGCAGATGGTGCTCACAGTTGGGACCCTGTCAGTGCCCAAGGACACCCAGGGTCCTGCTGGGCTCCCACCTGCAAGCTCCCTTCCTAGACAGTGCACCTGTGCTCAAGCTTCTGGGGCCACCAATGTCTGCCAAGAACAGATCATGTCTGCAAAGGGAGATTAAAGCCACAGCTCAGTGCACAGAGGCTCTTAAAAACCTGTGATATTAACAAGTGTGACTTGAGCATTCCAGAGGTCCCAGACACTGTACTAGGTGCTGGGGATATAGTAGATGACAAAACAGATGTGGCTACTGCCCTGCTGAAGCATATGATCTAGTGTCTGGGGACGAGACGGGGAGGTAGACAGAACATTGAGCAAATTACTCCATGTTTTTAATGGCCATTGTGTTTTCTTTGTTAAAGAGAAATCTGTAATATTAAGGTGTAATTTTATACAATAAAAAGCACAGATCTTTTATGTTCGATTAGGCAAATTTTGACACCTATATACATTTATGTAACCACCATCCAAACAAGATACAGAACATTTCCAAAAGCTCCAAGTTCCCTTACGATTGCCTCCTTCCAGTCAGTCTCCAACTCCCAAGGGCAACCACTTGTCTGATTTTAATCACTGTAGATTAGCTTTCCTGTTTCTGGACTTAATATATATATAAAACCATACAGAATATGCTCTTTTATATCTGCTTCTTTTGTTCAGTGTTATTTTGTCTTTTAGCTCCATCCATGTTGTTGTATGTACCAGTAGTTCATTCCTTTTCAGTGATGAATAAGCATTCTATTGTGTGATTATATCACGATTTCTTCCTCACCTGTTGATGGGCATTTGAGTTGTTTTCTGTTTGTTTGGCTTTTTAAGCTGTTATGAACATTTTTCTGTACCAGTCTTTTTTGTAGAGATGTGCTGTCATTTATCTTCAATAAATATTGAGTGAGATTGCTAGTTTCTAGAACTAGATATGTTTAACCCTATAAAAACTGCCAGAGAGTTCTCCATAGTGGTTGTACCATTTTGTACTCCTACCAGCAAAATATGAGAGTTCCAGTTGTCCTTGCTGACATTTGTATTGTCCAGTCCTTTCAGTTTTAGCAACTCTAGTGGATATATAGTGGTATCTCATTGTGGTTTTAATTTGCATTTCCCTGATAATAAATAATGTTGAGCCCCATTTCAAATGGCTTACTGGCCATTTGTGTATTTTATTTCATGAAGCATCTGTTCAAAACTTTTGCCGTTGCTGATTTGTAGGAGTTCTTTACATATTCTAAATACAAGTTTTTTGTCAGATATATGTATTGAAAATATGCTTCGCATTCTATTGCCTTTTCATTTCCTTAACGATGTTTTCCAAAGAGCAGAAGTATTTAATTCTGAATGAAGTCCAAGTTATTAATTTTTCCGTGTTTTTTTTTAGTGCTTTTTTTTGTCGTACCTAAGAAATCCCTGCATACTCTAAGGTTGTACACATATTCTCCTATGCTTTCTTCTAGAAACTTTATAGTTCTATCTTTTACATATGATCCTCCTTGCATTAAATTGTTTGTATAAAGTGAAGTAAGAATTAAGGTTCATTTTCTTATATGGATATAAAATTAATATTAAACAGGAACAGCCCTCAACCAATGACTGATGGAAACTGGCATATACATACCCCAATTTCCTCACTCCTCAAGTGGGACAACTCTGAGATTTGTGTAATATCCCATTCCCCAGAGTTCACCCGTGGGATCAGGCTCGTTACCCATGATGTAACTTGCTTGGTGATGATTCTTTTTTGGCTAACTTCTCTTCCCTGTCTCCCTCCCCTACCAGTGTTGCCTGAGATCACTTCTCAAATAAATTACGTGCACTTGAATTTTTGTCTCAGGGTCTGCTTCTGGGGGAACCCAAACTAAGACAGGGACAAACAAGGCAGACAGTTCCCTGCCTTCATATATTTAGCTATAATATAGTCACATGCAAGAAGATGGTACAAAAGGCAGTAAGAGGAGGGAAAAGTCACTCTCACATCCAAAGCAGACCCTCCAATGCCTTGCTGACCAGCAGCAGTAGAACAACATCATTTATGATCAGGACTAATGAATAACAGGTGACTATGAGCTACTCCATCCCCCTCTCAGGAGACTGTTACCAGCTTTTTAAAACCTAGCCCCAAAGTATAAAAAAACGGTCATTGATTTCACTGAACATTTTTTGATCCCAAATCCTTTTACTGTGTAACTCTATTTTGCAGGTGGCACAAATGACAGAGAGATGCTGGTTTCATGAGTAGTCAGCATAATCGTTGGAGGCAGGCTGCAGGGCTGGTTTTGGAATCCTCACACGTCTCTTTCAAAGCAGGCCAGGGACCCCATCCAACCCCTCTCCCTAGGATGTTGAGTCAGCAAAGGAAATGATCGCTTCAATCTCCTTGGGTCTCCTAGATGATAGAGAAATATGCACCCTTACTTCGTCTGCCATGTCCCTCAGCAACAGCTCTGGGGACCACCCAGTGATTGGAAACTGCAGGGCACTGCTGGTGGCTGTGGGGTTTCCCAGAAAAGCCCTGTCTGCATAAGTCAAGCCAGGTGAGGTGTCTCCATGATGTCAGACCTGGGGATGCTGTGTAAGAAAGGGATGTTTCCATGGAACTCTACACTCACTTCTAGAAAGCAATTATTTTCAAGTTTCTGCTCTGTTTCTTTCGCAGGCAAAAACTAACTGCTCCATTTCAGGTAATTGAAGGGATTTCCATGTGACTGAGCACAGACAATTCCAACCTGTCCACAGGCTGCTGATCACTGGCACAACACGAAGAGAGATTAATACAGACTTTTTCCACTTGTTAAACACACGGAGAATACTAATCAGCTAGTAAAATGTTTGCCTTCTGGTAGATTTGGGGGCACATTTTACCAAGGTGGATTAGAGTCAGAAATAGGAACTTTGGGGCTTCCCTGGTGGTGCAGTGGTTGTGAGTCCGCCAGCTGATGCAGGGGACACGGGTTCGTGCCCCGGTCTGGGAAGATCCCATATGCCGCGGAGCGGCTGGGCCCGTGAGCCATGGCCGCTGAGCCTGTGCATCCCGAGCCTGTGCTCCACAACGGGAGAGGCCACAGCAGTGAGAGGCCCGCGTACCGCAAAAAAAAAAAAAAAAAAAGAAAAAGAAATAGATAGGAACTTTAAGCAAACGCTAAAGAAAGACCATGAACTCATACCTTCAAGGGAGGGCTTATATTTTACTTATGTTCGAATCCAGAGTTCCTGGCACATGGTAGGTCCACAATTATTTTTAACAAAAAGATTGCAAATTTTAATATGGAAGAGTGAAATGGTTAACTTAAAAATCATTTTGAGGGTATAAAGGGCTGACATGGGGAGGTTGTTAATAACCCTTTCCTATCTTTATCTCCACACAAATTGGAACAAGAAGAAACATCTTCAGCCATATCATAAAGAACTGAAGCTAAAGCTGAGGAAGAAATTTTTGTATCTCAAAATCTTAATCTCAGAGCTGTATATTCAGGAAATTTACAACCCTGAAGCCTACAAATATATAGTCAAATACCAGAGCATAGACAGGAAGACCCCCTTGAAGTCTCTTCCAATTTGATGCATCACTTATTCCATCATTTGTTGCCTGACCCAGGAGAAGTCATTTAACCCACCTCTGTAGAGTGAGGCTGCGATATTTACAATTTACGCCTCAGAGGACAGATGAGAGCATCGTAAAGAAAACGCTTTGTGCCGGAGGGTGACTCAGCAGAAGCATTTTTGAGCTTAGTTGTTGAGAATATTTTGAATATTTGAGCCTGCAGCCATTGCAACTGCACCTCCAGCAGATGGTAGGTTAGGACTGGCAGAAGCTGGGAGGTCAAAATTTTAGGGGGACCCCAGGGAATGGTCAGGGCTGCTTGCACTGTTTTCTCATGCCAAAGACTGCAGCCCTGAGTACATAACAATATGTTTCCAAATGAAAATCCTTTCCCCAGGGGATCATTCTAACAATACATTGAGAGACCGGGAGAAAGAGGGATTTTTTTTTTTTTTTTTAGTGGTCATGTGAGTTCAGCTAATTTGTTCATTCCTTTATTCAGCAAGCATTTGTTGGGCTTACTCTGTGTCAGACGCTAAGCAAGGTAACAGAGAAACAAATCTGAATAGGACACAGCTCTTCTCTTGAAAATGCTTATAGTCTGGTAGAGGGACAGACACAAAAACAACTAATTTGCAGTGTAATGTGGAAGATGCTCACTAAAGGTACAGACCAGGTATTTTGTTGGTGCAAAGTAGGAGTGATACATTCAAAAAGGAGCAGTAGGAAAGGTGTGCAGAAGGGTGGAGACTCTTTTTTGTCTTGTGGTAAAATTCACATAACATAAAATTCATGATTTTAACCATTTTAGTGTACAATCAGTGGCATTTAGGACATTTACAATGTTGTGAAACCATCACCACTATCTAGTTCTGGAACATTTTCATCACCCCAAATGGAAACGCCATACCCAGGAGCAGTCATTCCCCCATTTTCTCCTCCCCCAGTTCCTGGAAGCCATTAGTCTGCTTTCCATCTCTATGGATTTGCCTGTTCTGGATATTTCATATAAATGGAATCATACAATAGACAGCCTTTCATGTTTGGCTTCTTTTGCTTAGCATAATGTTTTCAAGATTCATCCATGTAAATAGCATGTATCGTCGGTACTTCATTCTTTTTAATGGTTGACTAATACTCCATTATATATACCACATTTTGTTTACCATTCATCATTTGATGGACATTTGGTTTGTTTCCACCAGGGTAGGGACTCTTGAACAGTGCTTTATTTATCTGAATAAAAATGGCTTTGCATGGGACTTCCTTGGTGGTGCAGTGGATAAGAATCTGCCTGCCAATGCAGGGGACACGGGTTCGAGCCCTGATCCAGGAAGATCCTACATGCCGCGGAGCAGCTAAGCCCATGTACCACAACTACTGAGCCTCTGCTCTAGAGCCCACGAGCCACAACTACTGAGCCTGTGCGCCTAGAGCCTGTGCTCCGCAACAAGAGAAGCCACCACAATGAGAAGCCCGTGCACCGCAACGAAGAGTAGCCCCTGCTCGCTGCAACTAGAGAAAGCCGATTCATCCATGTAAATAGCATGTATCGTCGGTACTTCATTCTTTTTAATGGTTGACTAATACTCCATTATATATACCACATTTTGTTTACCATTCATCATTTGATGGACATTTGGTTTGTTTCCACCAGGGTAGGGACTCTTGAACAGTGCTTTATTTATCTGAATAAAAATGGCTTTGCATGGGACTTCCTTGGTGGTGCAGTGGATAAGAATCTGCCTGCCAATGCAGGGGACACGGGTTCGAGCCCTGATCCAGGAAGATCCTACATGCCGCGGAGCAGCTAAGCCCATGTACCACAACTACTGAGCCTCTGCTCTAGAGCCCACGAGCCACAACTACTGAGCCTGTGCGCCTAGAGCCTGTGCTCCGCAACAAGAGAAGCCACCACAATGAGAAGCCCGTGCACCGCAACGAAGAGTAGCCCCTGCTCGCTGCAACTAGAGAAAGCCCGCACACAGCAAAGACCCAATGCAGCCAAAAATAAATAAATTAATTAATTTTTTAAAAAATGGCTTTGCTATCCTTGTAAAACAAAGCAATACAGACTTCCAGGCACCATAGTATATAGTTAAGTTTACTACTCCACAGCTTCTTCCATCTCCAGACACATAGCAATGACAGGTCAGATATAAGAAGAGATAACCAAAAAGAGATAACTGGGATCAAAGACAAGGCAAGCATCTCTGGGGCCAGAAATTCGCAACAGTGAGTAAGGATGAAGCCAGGGTCATGCTGGGCTCCAAGTCTGGACCCAGACAGTCCAGGAGACTCATTCCAACAGAGAAACAGGAGCCAAACAGCTCCACACAAGGCACAGAATAGAGTCAGGTTCCCTGCACGAAACCAGGAGTGGGAGTCAGTGCCCCTCCTTTGAAGAGGGCCTAACAAGGCTGCCACCCTGCTGCTTAGTGTAATTGTTTCCAGGTTGACAGGAACCTAAGGAGGCAGCTGAACAGACACAACCTCACAAGCAGAAACTGAGCCAAGTCTCCTGCAGCCTCTGTGACGGGATAGCCCCAACGTTGCAGCAGAAGAGGGGTGCTGAAACACCCCTATAAGACTTGGTTCTTGACTGGGGCCTGGGAGGTTAGAGGAAGGCAGCAACACATCCCTTCCACTACTAGAAAGTAAAGGAAAGAGTGGATATATGTATATGTATAACTGATTCACTTTGCTGTACAGCAGAAAGTAACACAACCTTGGAAATCAACTATACTCCAACAAAAATTGATTTAATTAAAAAATAAGAAAAGAAAGTAAAGGAAAGATGAAGAAGCAGAGAACTTCCCACTTAAAATGACTTTAAAAAATCTAAAGTCTAAAACACATGAGGAAATATAATTCTAGGAAAGACAACAAAAGCAACAATAGCAATACAAACTCACTTCTGAAAAAATTAATTGTATAAAATAGACTAACAAAAATGTTTTAAAATGATCAGTACTGTTATGACCTACAACAACATGGGTGAATATAATTCATGGATTATATTATATATCACATATAACAATACAGATAATATAATATTGAAAAAAGAAGCTGGACACAAAAATACATAACAAATGCTTACATTGACATAATGTGAAAAAAAAACCCAGACAAACTAATCTACGATGTTAGAAGTCAGTAGGTTGGAAGAGGGCCCAAAAGGCTGCTAGAAATATTTTATTTCTTAACTTGGGTGATTGTTACATGGATGCCTTCATTTTGTGAAAAGTCATTGTGTTACATATATAGTCAATCCTCTTTATTTGTAGATTCCATGTTTGCAAATTTGCCTACTCACTAAAATTTATTTGTAACCCCCCCGCCTCGCACCAATCAATACATGCTACACCTTTGTGGTCCTTCATAGACATATGCATTGAGGGAAAAATTCTGAGTCATCAGACACTTGTGGTCCCACCTAAAGTGGAACAAGGCAACACTCAACCTTCTTGTTTCAGCTCTGATATCATAAACTAGGGTCCTTTTTGTAGTCTACCTACTGCCATGTTTTTCACATTTTTATCTTTTTTGTTGGTGATTTCACTGTTTAAAATGGCTCCCAAGCATAATGCTGAAGTGCTGGCTGGTGTTCCTAAGCTCAAGCTGTGACATGCCTTATGGAGAAAATATGTGTGTTAGATAAGCATCCTTCAGACATGAGTTATAGTGCTGTTGGCTTTGAGTTCTATGTTAATGAATCAACAATATATATTAAATAAGGTATCATTAAACAGAAACATACATAAAACAAGGTTACGTATTGATCAGTTGATGAAATGTGGTGACCAGAGGCTCTCAGGAACCTAACCCTGCATTTTCCCTAGGAGCAATGGTTCAATATTTGTGAATTCAGTGTTCAATTTAAGCAATAAATACATTTTCAAAGTAATAACAACTAAGAAAGTTTATACTTCTGGACACTCACTAAAATAATTATTAAAGGATTTATTTAATGATAGCACAGAAATTTGTTTAAAATGCAGAGAAATTGCCTAGTAAAAAATACTTTTTGTGTAAAAATGTAAAATGGAAATTCTAAAGAAGTGCAACAAGATGGAGGACGAGATGCTCAAAAACTAGTTAAATTATGGCAATGTCTGAAAGTAGGATTAGAATATTTAATAACATCAATTTTGTTAGAAAAGTTAGTTTAGTGTGTATATGTTCAACAAATTAGAGAAACTACTAAAAAAATAGAAGTGTAATCTTTGTTCCAAAGGAGTAGACTAAAACAAGAGGGTTGGGATAAAGAAAAACCTATCAACAAAAAGGAAAAATAAAGAAAAATGGTAAAGAGAAATCATGCGTAAGCTGGTACTGAAATTCAAACATATAGATACTCACAAAAATGTAATAGATTATACTTTTATTAAAAACATAAATTTTCAAATCATACTTTTCAAGTTTAGCTCTATGATAAAATTAATTACATTATATAAAGTTAGAATTATAAGATTATCAACTAGAAGAACATAAGACTATAAAATATTCAAATTATCAGATGAAAACACCACACACACAGGTACACACATAGAAAAGTAATCACAGATTATAAAGTGAAATATCAGTAGTGCAAAATATCAAAAAAGAAGTATTGAAAACAGAAGTATAAAAGACCAAATGTGTTTTCATATTAATAAATGTAGATGTCAACTCACCTGGGAGAAAAAGACTATGATCTCAAAGTAAAGTAGAGGAGAACTTTATGAACTTTGTTCACATTTCAACAAGTTTCTGAAGAGAAAAAAATTACATGAGGAAGGGTAACTGATAGAGTAGATCAAAGGAAACTGCAGCCTGGAGAATCTTAGAAGGATGATATAGCCTAGAAGAAAGCCAACATGCCTGGCAGAGATGGCATGTATCCCCAGAAGGCAGAGTAAAATGTGGGGCAGAAAACAGATGGATTAACGGAATGTCTATGAATGGAAACTTCTCACTACTTGAATGTAAAATACCTAGCCACAGGGTGTCTCCTCAAGCAGAAGGTACTTTCATGGAGAGATTAAATAACTCCTATTTATCTGGCATTTGGGGGCTACTCAGAGTAAAAGTGAACTTCCTATCTGATAACATAAAGCAAAGTTCACCAATTCTACAGCCCAACCCGTTTTATAGCTGCAATCAGTTTTTTAATGCCTTACTCTTAAATAAAAACCCACAATATTATCAGATATTTGAGAAAAATCTCCACCATAAAAAAGAGACTACAAGAAAGGATAAATGACTACAGAGAAAAGAGATAACATAGAGAAGAAAAGAAAAATAATAATTCAAATCTTCAGAGACATGAAAATCTATTGCATCTGTAAAACAAGAACACATTGCTATGAAAAAAGAAGCAATTAGAGAAAAGAGTGCTTTCAGAAAATAAAAGATATGTTGAACAGATATAAAAGAAAGTAGAGGAGTTGGAAAATAAAGTCGAGGAACTCTCTCAGAAAGTAGGGCAAAAAGACAAAGAGGTAGAGTATGAAAAAGAAAAGATAAGAACAACCTGGGAGTTCCAGTAGATCCTACTCAGCCATTCTGACAAGTATACAACCTGGAAAAGTAAGAGAGTTAACACCCCATAGGACAATCCTGGACCAATGGAAGCTGGAAGACCATGGATAAATGTGTTCATCTTCTATCCCTGGGGAATACATTTTCATGGTGCTTTCTCTGTGGTTCCCAAAGAAATCTATAGGGGCATGGAGCCCCACTAGAGTTGCTTACAATGGTGACCAGTTAGATACCTATTCTTGGACTGGCTTTCCCTCCTTCCCTCTTTCATTCTTCCCAGTTCCCCCACCTCTATTTCCAGGAATCACTTCCCAAAATAAACATGCAAGACTTTGTCTTGGTCTCTGTTTTTGGGGTGAATCTACACTATGACGTAAAATGTTCCCAAATTTATCATGATTACCAAAAAAATACAGCTTTATTCTTTTATGTGTTTTCAACTAACCACATATAATTTATTCTCTAGGGTGTAAACTTAAAAATAGAATTGCTCAGACACATGTATGCATTTTCCCAATTTTATTAGCAATTGCCAAGTTTCTTTCTCATGTGGTTGTACCAATTTACATTGTTGTCCATGCTGTTGAAAATTCACATTTTCCCACATCTTCTTCAATACTGGTGTTGTCTGATTTTAATTCTTGCAAATAACAGTCATTATTGTTTTGATATCCATTTCCTTGATCACTAGTGAAATTAAGCTTCTCTTCATATGCTCACTGTCCATTTTGTTTTCTTCTTATATGAATTCCTTGTTCATATCCTTTTGAAACTCAATTTTCTATTGAGTTTGTCTTTTTGTTATTAATTATAGCAGTTCTTCATATATTCTAGATACCCATCCTTTATCTGCTAGATATGCTGTGAATATTTTCTCCCAGTGTGTTACTTGTGTTCTAACTTTCCCTATGATAATTAGTTTTTTATTTTTAATGGACTCAAATTTATTTTTTCCTTTATTGTTTGTAATTTTTATGTTTTATTTAAGAAATTCTTCTTTTCTTGGAAGCTCATAACGATATTTACTTATTTTCCCTTCTCACAGTTTTACAGTTTGGTTTCACATTTAGGTCTTTAATACATCTGAAATTTATTTTCATGCATGGTGTGAGGAATCAGTGTTTTTGAGCTAATAAGCATCGAGAAGAAGCTTTTTTTTTTTTCCTTGAATAATGCTTCTTGCAGAAACATCTTGGCATTTTGCACAATGCACATTTGTCAGACCTAGAAATGGAAGAAAGGTAGCAAAGGAGGGAGGAAGCATGAAGAAACTAGGGATAGGGCTTCCCTGGTGGCGCAGTGGTTGAGGGTCCGCCTGCCGATGCAGGGCGCACGGGTTCGTGCCCAGGTCCGGGAGGATCCCACGTGCTGCGGAGCGGCTGGGCCCGTGAGCCATGGCCGATGAGCCTGTGCGTCCGGAGCCTGTGCTCCGCAACGGGAGAGGCCGCAGCAGTGAGAGGCCCGCATACCAAAAAAAAAAAAAAAAAAAAAGAAACTAGGGATAGTAGAGGAATTTCCCATATCGTCCAAATGTGAGTGCTGAGACCTTGTTTAGGCAAAGCAATCATACAAAAACTACTTTGAAAACATTTACAGTGGGTCTCAGTGGAACATTAGTGAATATTTTTCCATCCCCTTACACCCTCTAGTCAGCTGAAATATGTTCAGGGAGATTGTGAAAACTATGAGAAGAGAAAATAAGTAGTTTCACTCTGAACCAAACACAATGAAAAAAGGAGGTCTGCAGCAAGAAGATCACTTTTCAAAGACTAAGCTAAAGGGTTTGGGAATGTTCTGCTATTTTGGAATAGCTACACACCCTATATTCATTCATTCATTCAACCCACATGTTTTTTTTTTTTTAAACACACATGTATTGAGCACCTACTTCGTTCCAGGGACTATCCTGGGTGCATGTGAGCTATAGAGATGAATAAATCCCTCTCCTTGCCCTCAGTGAGCTCCTTTCTAGGCAAAAAGACAAATACGTAAGGAAATAAATCTCCATCCTATGTGATAAATGTAACAAAAGCAACTACAGGGCACCACACAAACTTAGCACAGAGCACAGAGGAATGATGTATCTAGGTCTGGAAGGGGAGGAGGTCAAAGACATGTTCCTAGAGAAGCTAACACATGAGACATTATTCAGAGGTGAACAGTTGTGCACTAGGTCGACAAGGGATGGACAGGAGGAGCCTTTGGAAGACGTTCCAATTTGAGGGAGCAGAGAAAGCAGATATGAGAGGCAATTGTGCCTCCAGGTAGTGGGGGAGGGTTTGAAAATGTCACAGAAACAACATCTATTTCTCCCAATTTTCTATTTTTTCCTCTCTGATTTGAACTTGTCTTAGTTCTGAAGAAAAGATACGGTGTCAGCAAAGAGAACAAACATGGGCTGAAATTTACCTTCTTTTGGATAAATATCTAGATTTCTTTCATTCACTAATAAAATTTACAGTTAAGCACCTGTTGTGTGCCAGGTGCTAGAGACACAAGAGAAATTCTTGTGAAAAGATGGTCATGTTGTACCCCTAAAACTAATACAATGTTATATATGAATTGTATTTTTAAAAATAGATAGGCAGGCAGGAATACAGACATTGATAAGATAGATCCTCCAGTGAAGAGTTGTACCCAGGTCCGGCACGTATAAAGACAGCATCCAGTTCTGTTTGGGAGAATCAGGGAAGAGAGACCAGGGAAGCATGTGGTCCATGAGTTCAAACTTGATAGGTAAATAGAAAGTTTGCCAGGCAGAGAGGAAGGAAGGAGGTCATTCCAGTGGAGGTCGCAAGATGTTATGTGAGAAGACTGATCATAACCTCCCTTCCAGCTGTACTGCCTCATCCACAGCACATAACTCAAAGAAAAGAAAAGCATCCTCTGAAGTACAGAGGCCACTGATTGGATGAGAGGTGGCCTCCTGACAGGAAGACAGTGTCTTATGAAGTAACTGGGCACAAAGTGCTTTAACCAATTAAAAGGCACTGGAAACTGAATTTAGCCAATCAGACTGAACCCCTTAAGAATTTAGAGAATGCAGAGTGGGCTGTCCAGTCAGAGTAGAAGGATGATGAAGCCTGTGCGCGGAGAGAAGAGGGGACCTGGTTAGAGCCCCTGGTGCCTGGAGTCCCCTTGAGTACTGGATAGCTTCTTGATGCTAGATCCTTTCCACATGTGTCCTTACAATAAAGTCCCTTCCTTTCTCAAGTAGCCTCATAACTCCAGGTCTTGCAGCCAAGCCCTGCACAACTACCCACACACATATACAGTGTGCAAAGTAATGGAGTGGGTAGCAAAACATTTCAGGGAACCTGTAGTTTAGGGCAACTCCAGGTAAGATATAAGAAAGGTCATAAGAGTTAACATTTACTGAGTGTTTACTATATGCCAGGACTGTTTTAAGTGCTTCACAATATAAACTAACCTAATTCTTAAAAGAACTCCATGAAGTGCTATTAGCCCATTTTACCAGTAAGGAAACCCAGAGATAGAGATGTAAAACAATATCCCCAAGTTTGCACAGATAGTAAGTGCACAGATAGCAAAGAATTTGAATGCAGGCAGTTTGGTTCTAGAGTCCTTGGTGGCTTAGCCACCAAGCCACACACATTCTGTAGCATTAAGAGAGGTTGCTGGAGATGTAGGCAGGGGACAGATCATGAAAGACCTTGTATGCCTTGCTAAGGAGTCTACATAATTCAACAGAGCAGTCCTGCATTTAGCTGCTTTACATATTGCACTTCTGTTTGAAGATTTCATTTAGATAAAGGGTCTGCTTCTAAAACTGTGAAGGCAATGGCAGTGACAGAGGAATTTTGAGCTAGAGAGTGATGTGATCTTTTGATTTGCCTTTTAGAAAGATCAAGCTGGCATCGGTGTGGAGAATGAATTGTTGGTATCTGCAACCATAGGCAGGGCCATTGCAATGGTCCAGAGAGAGGTGAACAGGTCTGATGTAGAGCAGGGTAGCAGGAATGGGTGTGAGATGTATTTAGGAGGGGGACTCAACAGGACAGAAGAGACTGATGGAAGGTGAAGGAAGGAAGTAGGGGGCCTGGGAGGCTGGGACTTGATACTCCATACTCAAGGGCATACCTCATACATGTGCACATTGGTTTGCGTGCACACACTATGCATAGAGGAGCATTATTAACTCCAGGTAGGAAGACACACACTCAGATTCACAAATGCATTTCCACACTAGGTGTGGAAATCTGCAAAGCTCCCTTCCTCCTCTTACTCTCTGTCAGGATCCTGTTCTGAAATTGCTGTTCTATCTATTACAGATAGATTCGTCATAGATCTATCTATCTGCGTGGTTCTCAGCCTGGGGCATCCCACCCCTCCATGAGGGGAGGTTTGAAAATGTGTGGAGGCAATTTTAGTTGTTGCAATGACCTGGACAACCTATTGACCTTTAATACCCAGGGACCAGAGTTGCTAAACGTTGTGCAATAAAAAACTGTCTCACCCCAAATACCCACAGCACCACCTCTGAGAAATACTGGAAGAACTTCGTAGTCCAAGAGCCCTAGGTTTGAAACTCATCGCCTCCCTTTACTGGATGGGGCAAATTATCATTTTTGAGCCTCATTTTGAGTTTCTCTACCTGTAAGATAGGAATCTATTACCCGCCTCCCAGGATTCTTACAAGGATTCTGCAAGGTAACATAATGCTTCACATGTACGGAGTGCTTGGTAAGACTAGTTTCCTTTCCTTGTTTAGCATTGCAGTCCTTTTCTCAACTTCCTTTTATGGGTCACTAACTAGTGTTCTAATTTCCAAGAAACAAATGTTGCTCCCGCCCCTCTCATGATCCTGGGTGCAGAGCAGGCTGTGCAGTCCACTTCAGGGGTAAGTGATTGACAGCAAAATGTCCCTTGAAATAACTCATGAACAGCTTGTGGAAGTTAGCTGTCAGAAATTCCAGTTCAGGAAGAGCTGTTTCCAGCACTAGTGGCTGTCAGCCCATTATATTTATAGAGACAGGGGCAGCGTGGATGAATGGATGGTTCAAGCCCAAAATGGGGGTGAAAAGATGGAGAGGTCTGTGGCTGAGTTTCCTTACTTCAGAAATCAGAGAGCTAATCTTTCTACAAGGATGTTTGTAAGCCCCTGGGTTGTCTGAAGTTTTTCAACCAGTGTCTTCAAGATGGTAATAACAGATACTTATGTTCGATTAACTCAGTGATTAACTAAAGTGTCTAGCACTGAGCTAAATACTTTATTTACATTACCTCTAAATGTTCATAACCAATTTTCAGGGCAATTCTTGTATTACTTATTTTGTAGATGTGAACATTGAAGCTTGGCAAAGTGGAGTAGCTTGCCCAGCATTACACAGCTACAAATGATCAAGCTTATTTTGACACTGGCTTGTCTTGACTCCGATGCTGTCTCTCTTCACTAATCGCAACAGATGACCAGGAAGGCTTTTGCTGAGTTTTATTTTTGTTCTCTTTAGTCCATGGTTCCTTGGTGTTTGACAGTGACAGTCCTGACCTCCCTTAAAGCTGTGTGTCTGGTGGTGGGAATCCCCCTGTCCACGTACAGGGATGGGTTGGGTGTCAGTGAGGATCGCTGGGCTATGGGGTGCCCAGCACTGGTGACTGAAGGTAGACCAGACAGTTGTATGTGATGGTGTCTGCTAAATGATAATAACTATAATTGTGGCTGAGGTCACTGCTGCAGTGTAAGAGCCACTGACCACCTGATTGATTGGGTGACCACCCTGATTGATTAATAATTGTGCCATACTGCTCATTAAATATTTTTAAAATTTATTTATTTTACTTTTGGCTGCACTGGGTCTTCGTTGCTGCTCGCGGGCTTTCTCTAGTTGTGGTGAGTGGGGGCTACTTTTCGTTGTGGTGCGTGGGCTTCTCATTGCAGTGCCTTCTCTTGCTGTGGAGCACAGGTTCTAGGTGCACAGGCTTCAGTAGTTGTGGCGCGCGGGCTCAGTAGTTGTGGCGCACGGGCTTAGTAGTTGCAGCACATGGGCTTAGTTGCTCCGCGGCATGTTGGATTTTCCAGGACCAGGGCTCAAACCCGTGACCCCTGCATTGGCAGGTGGATTCTTAACCACTGTGCCACAGGGGAAGCCCTCATTAAATATTTTGAATATCACCCCTAATTGTATTATTAAATTAAGGCTGATTTCAGAACGCTGGCCTCATTCTATACGTTACTATGAAAAAGTCTAATGAAAGGAGTTTGCTACTTTTTGTTGCATTTAGAACACTATTATTATAAATATCAAAGAGCATTTTTACATTTATGGTTTCTAAATTCCCAAAGAAATACAAGTACATAGTAGGTAAAAATTTGGAATACACTTAAATACATTTATCTGTTAGCTGCCTAGCCAGGACTCTAGCAATAACCAAGATTTTTTTCAGGTATCTACCCCTCCCCATGGTAGCCCATCTGCTTTGGGTGGGCCTTGCTTGTCCCGAGATAATCAGGATAATGACTCACAAATGTAGATGTGACACAATATGACCAAGGAGACTCAAGTGTCAGTTGTCTGGGCCATGTGAGAAAAAATTGTCCTCTTCTTTTGAAAGAGCTACCAGGAGAGAGGTCCTCTCCCTGGGACATCATGGTAAGTATCAGCAAAGCTTGGAACTTCTGTAGCCACTTTGGCACCATGAAGGGAGCCAGCCTTGGGGTAAAGCTGGAGCCTTGGAAGGCAGAGCAGAAAGAGGGAAGGAAACCAGTCTCTGAACCGGAACAGCATCACTGAACCTTTGAACCAAATCGGCCCTGAAGCTCTCCTCACCTCTGTCCTTTTCAGTTATGTGAGCCCATAAATCCCCTGTATTTTTCAATCCAGTTCGATTTGGGTTTGCTATTTCTTGCAACTCAAAGCATAGTTGTTGGTTAACTGCCATAGAAATCTAAAAGGAAAAGAAAAAAAAAAAAAGCAAGCTCAAAGCAGCCTACTATCAAATCAAGACACATTGTGAAGGCCATTGGGCCTGCATGGCAATGTTTAAAGTGACCCTCATTTCCTTCAGCTAGAGAACAGATTGTGCTAAAAATCAGGCCAAGATTTGATTGTGAAGGAAGATGAATTCATAGCCCTAACAAATCTATGCTAAAATCAGGGCCCTGGTAAGGTGAGATCAGGACCCTGACACATGGGATAGGGATATTTGGGTAGATGCCTTTGAGAACCTGGAATCCTCTGGGCCAGCAGGGGTGCCCCCCACCAACTTCTAGGAGAGCAGCCTTCCATTGCCACCCCTAGATTGATAACTAGGGTCAGGTTTCAGCATGGCTCAAGGGGAAAATATTGGAATAAAAGAGATTATTCCCCAAAAGAGCTGCAGAACATAGCAAATATGTGAAAAAATATATACGGGGATGGACCTCAAGATTACTGGACAAAAAGATTTGAATATAAGGCTGGTATGGAAGATTTAATGATATGGAGACACTTCCATTACTTTGTCTTTAATATCATGGCAAGGGTGCCTGGAGCTGGCACTAATAAGCTGTTGGAATGGCTCCTTGAAGCTTGGAACCAATGATGGTTTATAGGAAATAAGGTGGAGGTGCCTTAGCAGAGTGTTAAGGAGGAGGTCAAAACCTCAAAGAGGTAAGTATTAGAATGGGCTTATTATGTAATACCAGAGAGCACTCCAGTTGACTGTGTTCCCTGGGAAGGCCTAGTAGACACTTCCTTCATTAAGGCAATGAGGAATATACTAGTGAGGGGGCTCAGTGTTGTCTGCCTTCTGTAGGCCAGGGTTGATGGTACGAGATGCTGCTGCAGATCTGGCAGCCCTAGCATCAACGAGATGATAGAATTCTGGAATAGAGAGGTCAGGAGGCAGCACATAACTTCAGAGACAATGTGGGTGTAATTACCATAATGAACATCAACACTTGTTATTTTGTGTTTGTTTTTTTAATAGTCACCCTAGTGGGTGTGAAATGGTATCTCATTGTGGTTTTAATTTGAATTTCCCTGATGGCTAATGAAAGACTCACTTTTCTTTCTTGTAATGTTAAGCTTGTAACATTAAAAAAATAATAATGGTTGTTATATTTTATGTCTAAGTCTTTGTAGTGGACACATCCCCAGAATACTTTTCCCACCACAACACAGAGTCTTTCTCTGCAGTCAGGGATTATTAGGGTTAAGGAAAAAAAAAAGATTAGAGTCAAGCATAGAGACGCACGGCTAGAGGGAGCAGTATGTTTTAGATTAGCCAGAATTTGTATCAGAAGAGGATTTCACATAAAAGTTTTTGACATATGGAGTAACTGGCATAGAAAAGAGATGGCTATTAGCAAGGCAAGAGTTTGTTGAGGAGATGGCCTCTCCAATTACAACAGAATGCTCATTATGGGAGCATATATTTGGAGAGACATGGAAACTGCTCAAACCTAGACTCTCCTATGTCCAGAAACTTCTCAAGCTCTAGATCCTAAAACCATATTTTGAAATTTGGGATTTAAACTGTATCCAAGCAACCATCCAGATTACCCACTGGGTTGTCAGTATGACAACACAGCTGTAAATCATTCATTCATTGATTCACTCATTCATTCAAGAACTAGTTTTCGAGCACCAAGGACCAGCATTGAGAACAGTGGCAGACACAGGATATATGGGACTCAACAAAACAGAGCAGGTCCCTGCTCTCCTGAGTCTTATGTTATAGCAACACGGAATACACAGCACTAGATGGCCTCTGAGAGTTCCTGGACCTGCCCCTCTCCCTCTTGCACAGAGTTTCTACCCTCACACCGGACAGTCACTTCTTTAAAGCTCCCATGGCATGCTCTAAGAATGCAATTAGAATGATCCAGATAGAGACTATCAAGTGTGCCCTTTCACAAAGAGACAATCTCGATTTAATTAGAGCGAAGATGCCATTAACCCATTATTCAATCAACTGAAAGGCCCTCTAACCTAAAAATTTGGAAATGCAAATGAAGGCAGACACAGTTGGAGAGATTTTTAATATCTAAGTGTCCAAGGGCGAGATAACAGCTCACTCCACATGCACAGTTCATAGTCTCCAAGACTTTTCCCAGTAATTACTATAAAAAGCTTTGAGATACCTTGAGCATAATCACAGTTCCAGGAAAACAAATTAGACAGCACATTAATTACACTGGTTGCTGAAAATATGGGGGGGCCAGGGGGACCAAATGAAGAAGGATTGGGGCCTTTGGGATAGCCAGGATGGAACAGTGTACTTCAACTTGTAAAAAATGCAAACCAGGACATCTGGGAGAACCGTCCTCTGGAACCCAGATGGTCACAGGGAAGAACACTGCTGACAGAGAGCCCAATGATTAAAGGGGGATTCGGCCAAGCCACCGAGTGCAGATCTCTGGGCTGGGCCCCATAGAGGAAGCATGACCTCACTGTGCAGAAGCCCTGGCCGTGATGAGCCATGGGGTAAAGCTCTCCTGAATGCCAAATCAGAAAGGGCAGAGAGACACACTGACTGAATTGATACACTCCAACCTGAATGATTCTCTGAGGGCAAACCCATCATTGTCCCCCAAATTGGCTGGAGTTTACCCACATCATTGCCATTGCCCATGCTGTAATATCTTCCATTCTTTTTCCATTTATCAATTTCTGTTTATCCTTCAAGACTCAGTTCCATTGTGATTTCTTGGACCAGATAGCCCACAATTGCCCTCTCCCTTCCCCAAGCATTGGTGGCTTATAAAGTCCATATACTGATCATGGACTGCCTTGGGTAAGGAATGGGACCTTTATTCAGCTCCACGCATCCCCATCTCACTCCCAGCTCCTTCTCGCCCAACAGCCCTCCTAGGCTGGCCATTCAATTAATGACCACCCAACGCTCATTTAACAAATGACCAGTCAGTATTGCTTGAGCTCTTTCTTTGTGCCAGCCCCTGTGCTGGACACTGAGAATATAGTGCCTAGCGCACAAGACTTACATGGTTCTTGCCCTCTCAGAGCTTATACTCTATGTCTCTTAGGTCATTCTCTTCTTGACTGAGAGGAAATAAAACGTACAATCACAAGAGCTGGTCACACCAGCCAGGACTTTTAGGTCCAAAAGGGCCATTCAGGTAATGTGGAGCAGAGCAGGGAAATAAGAGGAGATCAGTCCTAAAGAAATCAGGGTCAAGTCTCCAGTCTCAGTTCGTAATACTCCCTGGACCGTCAGCATGGGGCTGGAACCCTAGGAGAAGGATAAGGCTTTTTTTACCTGCCCTAGTGATGACCGAGGTCACCCAGAAATGATCTTCTCTCAGCTGTGTTGCTAATCCTTTCTGATGCGAACTATCGATGCGTGGGCTGAGACAAATGTAAAGTAGATTGAGAAGAGTCTTTACACTGGAAATAGGAGGTCTGGATTCTACTCCTGGTGCTGATGATTGAGCCTTGGATGAGTCATTTAAAGCTCTCAGACTCAGTTGCCTCATCTGAAAATGGGGATGGGCCTAAATCAGAAGGTCTCTTAAAGTCCTTTCCGAGTATAATTCTGAAATATAATACCCAGGGAAGTCCATAAAACCTGAATGTAAATTTTTTTTTTTTTTTTTTGCGGTACGCGGGCCTCTCACTGTTGTGGCCTCTCCCGTTGCGGAGCACAGGCTCCGGGCGCGCAGGCTCAGCGG